>NW_027457048.1:0-192570 GCF_040206685.1 Ascaphus truei
GAGGACTGTACTGCCTCTTTTATTGTGAAAAATGAAAATCACATATTTGATTGAAATAAATTAGTTATTTGTCTTTCTTAAAATATTTCCATATCACTACTTGATTATCTATTACTGTTTCTTTGCCGCAGAGAGAGACCAGGGGGTGAGGGTGTGGGGGAGTACTGCAGGGGGGGGGGATGACAGTAGAGGGACATGGGGTGGGGAGACAGAGAGGACAGGGGGGGGACAGAGTCCCCCTCACATTTTCCCAGGTCCCATCAAATTCCCCCCATTCCCCATACATCTCACATCTCCAACCCCTCACATCTCCCCCAGACCCCTACTCACAGCCTCACACGCCAGCCCCCTCTCAACGCCACGCAGCCCCCTCTCACACCTCCCCCCAGTCCCCTCTCACACCTCCCCCAGCCCCCTCTCACAACTCCCGCCAGCCCCCTCTCACACCACACCACCCCCAGCACACTCTCACACTTCACCCCAGTCCCCTCTCACACCTCCCCCAGCTCTCCTCTCACACATACCCCTCCCCCTCTCACACCTCCCCCAGTCCCCTCTCACACCTCCCCCGAGTCCCTCTCACACTCCCCCAGGTCGCTCCCCTCACATGTCCCTCTCATCTCCCCCCGTCCCTCTCACATCTCCTCCAGCCCCCTCTCACACCTCCCGCCGTCCCCCTCATATGTCCCTCTCATCTCCCCCAGTCCCTCTTGACACCACTCCCAAGTGCCGACCCCCAGCTGCTGCCTCCCCCGCACTATCCTGCCGGCAAACCTAATCTGATCCGCAGAGGGGGCCTGCTGGGAGGTGTCCTTGCCGGTGCTGACTGGTAGAAAGGTTTCCCCTGACAGGCACCTCTGTGGGCACCTTTCAGTAGGGCAGCTCGGCAGCAGCCCGCTCCACAGGCCTCTAACAGGCCCCCTCCCTCCCCCAGGCAGCAGCTCTCTCAGATCCTCTCCTCCTCCCTATCCCTGTCCCACCCTCTCTCCATCCATTATCCCTGTCCCCCTCCTCTCTCATCCACTATCCCTTCCCCCCCTGTCTCTCATCCACTATCCTGTCCCCCCCCTCTCTCTCATCCACTAACCCTGTCCCCCCTCGCTCTCATCCACTCCTGCCCCCTCTCTCTCTCATCCACTATCCTCTGCCCCCCTGTCTCTCGATCCACTATCCCTGTCCCCTCTCTCTCTCATCCACTATCCCTGTCCCCTCTCTCTCTCATCCACTATCCCTGTCCCCTCTCTCTCTCATCCACTATCCCTGTCCCCTCTCTCTCTCATCCACTATCCCTGTCCCTCTCTCTCTCATCCACTATCCCTGCCCCCCCCTGTCTCTCATCCACTATCCCTGCCCCCCCTGTCCTCTCATCCACTATCCCTGCCCCCCTGTCTCTCATCCACTATCCCTGTCCCCTCTCTCTCTCAATCCACTATCCCTGCCGCCTCTCTCTCATCCACTATCCCTGTCCCCTCTCTCTCTCATCCACTATCCCTGTCCCCCCTCTCTCTCTCATCACTATCCCTGCCCCCTTTCTCTCTCATCCATTATCCTGCCCCCCCTGTCTCTCATCCACTATCCCTCCCCCCCTGTCTCTCATCACTCATCACCTGTCCCCTCTCTCTCTCATCCACTATCCCTGCTCCCCTGTCTCTCATCCACTATCCCTGTCCCCCTCTCACTCTCTCTCATCCACTATCCCTGTCCCCCCTCTCTCTCTCATCCACTATCCCTGTCCCCCCTCTCTCATCCACTATCCCTGTCCCCCCCTCTCTCTCATCCACTATCCCTGTCCCCCCTCTCTCTCTCATCCACATGCCCTGCCCCCCCTCTCTCTCATCCACTATCCCTGCCCCCCTGTCTCTCATCCACTATCCCTGTCCCCCCTCTCTCTCTCATCCACTATCCCTGTCCCCCCCTCCTCTCTCATCCACTATCCCTGTCCCCCCTCTCTCATCCACTATCCCTGTCCCCCCTCTCTCTCATCCACTATCCCTGTCCCCCCTCTCTCTCTCATCCACTATCCCTGCCCCCCTCTCTCTCTCATCCACTATCCCTGCCCCCTTTCTCTCTCATCCACTATCCCTGCCCCCCTCTCTCTCTCGTCCACTATCCCTGCCCCCCTCTCTCATCCAATATCCCTGCCCCCCTCTCTCTCTCTCGTCCACTATCCTGTCCCCCTCTCTCTCATCCAATATCCCTGTCTCTTCCCATCTTTCTCCTCCCCCTCTGTTCCTCTCCCCCCCATTCTTTGTCTCTCCCTCTCTCCCCTCTCTCACTCCTCTCTTCCCATCTTTCTCCTCCCCCTCTCTTCCTCATCCCCCCCTCTCTCCCTCTGTCTCTCCCCTGCTCCCCCTTCTCCTCTCCTTCCTCCCTTTCTGTCTCTCCCAACATCTTGTTTTCCCACCCCTAAGGAACACACACACTACGCTGTGCAGTGTGGGGTTTAATGGCGAGAGGGGGTGAGATGTGGGGATTACAAAGGGAAGATGGGCGGATTAATCAGGGGGGGGTGTGTGCTCCTTTAATTTGTCCTGGGCCCCATGATTTCTATTGGCGGATATATTCCAATAAATAATTTCACTTGTGAGCACATTCACATGTCTTGGACAGGTCTACAACCCTGCCTTTCAACCATTATCACATAGCATACAGTGCTTCTACTGCAGCAAGGAATTCTGGGAATTAACATGGTAATGAGCACACAATTTTGGTTTGACTGGCTTTGCATCTAATCCCATGCTGTGCTTAAAAGCTGCGAACAGCAGAGCATTTGCTAATATGGGTTCCATGTAAAAATGGATTTCAGGCAAAAGGTGACACATTGAGTGCTCATTTGCATGTCATTTCCCAGAATCCGTTGCTGCAGTGTAAGCACTGTATGCTAGGTGATAATGGTGAAAGGCAGGGTTGCAGACCTGTCTAAGGGCCCGGGCATGGTGTGGAAGACAGCGCTGAGCCGCGCTGAGCCTCCTGTCTTACCCCCTGCATCGGCACAGTGGGTGGCTTTAGTGTATGCCGCCGCATGCTTCCGCAGCCGTGCGGAGTTGAAGCCGACAACATGTTTTACGTTTCGGCGCGGAGGGCTCATCCACGTGACCGGGAACCAGCGAATAGGAAGGAAGCACCAAGTTTCTACAAGTAGCTGCAGAGAATTGTGAGTATATTGATTTTACAGACTGGTAAAGGTAAAATGGATCCTGCACTTATTGAACTACTGATAACAGAGGTCTCGGTGAGGGATTCATTATACAACCAGCGTGCAAAATTATACCATGACAGGCTGGTGCATGACAAGCTCTGGAAAGAGATAGGGCTCAATCTGAACATTGCACGTAAGTATTTTCCATACCCCCTACAGCGTCCACACCCCCCCTGTGGTAACAGATTTTCCATACCCCCTACAGCGTCCCCCCCCCCCCTGTGGTAACACGATTTTCCATACCCCCTACAGCGTCCGCCCCCCCCTGTGGTAACAGATTTTCCATACCCCCTACAGCGTCCGCCCCCCCTGTGGTAACAGATTTTCCATACCCCCTAACAGCGTCCGCCCCCCCCCCCCCCATGGTAACAGATTTTCCATACCGCCAACAGCGTCCGCCCCCCCCCCCCTGTGGTAACAGATTTTTCATACTCCTACAGCGTCCGCCCCCCCCCCCCCCAGTGGTAACAGATTTTCTATACCCCCTACAGCGTCCACCCTCCCCCCCTGTGGTAACAGATTTTCCATACCCCCTACAGCGTCCGCCCCCCCCCCCTGTGGTAACAGATTTTCCATACCCCCTACAGCGTCCGCCCCCCCTGTGGTAACAGATTTCCATACCCCCTACAGCGTCCGCCCCCCCCCCCCCCCCGTGGTAACAGATTTTCCATACCGCCAACAGCGTCCGCCCCCCCCCCTGTGGTAACAGATTTTTCATACTCCCTACAGCGTCCGCCCCCCCCCCCCCCCAGTGGTAACAGATTTTCTATACCCCCTACAGCGTCCACCCTCCCCCCTGTGGTAACAGATTTTCCATACCCCCTACAGCGTCCGCCCCCCCCACCCCTGTGGTAACATATTTTTCATACCCCCTACAGCGTCCGCACCCCCCTGTGGTAACAGATTTTCCATACCCCCTACAGCGTCCGCCCCCCCCTGTGGTAACAGATTTTCCATACCCCCTACAGCGTCGTCCCCCCTGTGGTAACAGATTTTCCATACCCCCTACAGCGTCCGCCCCCCCCCCCCCCTGTGGTAACAGATTTTCCATACCCCCTACAGCGTCTGCCCCCCCCCCCCTGTGGTAACAGATTTTCCATACCCCCTACAGCGTCCGCCCCCCCCCCCTGTGGTAACAGATTTTCCATACCCTCTACAGCGTACGTCCCCCCTGTGGTAACAGATTTTTCATACCCGCTACAGCGTCCGCACCCCCCTGTGGTAACAGATTTTCCATACCCCCTACAGCGTCCGCCCCCCTGTGGTAACAGATTTTCCATACCCGCTACAGCGTCCGCAACCCCCCTGTGGTAACAGATTTTCCATACCCCCTACAGCGTCCGCCCCCCCGTGGTAACAGATTTTCCATACCCCCTACAGCGTCCGCCCCCCTGTGGTAACATATTTTTCATACCCCCTACAGCGTTCGCCCCCCCCTGTGGTAACAGATTTTTCATACCCGCTACAGCGTCCGCACCCCCCTGTGGTAACAGATTTCCCATACCCCCTACAGCGTCCGCACCCCTCTGTGGTAACAGATTTCCCATACCCCCTACAACAATAATGTAATATCTTATATGTATTCCAATAAAATATTTTTATTTTATTTCTATTTGTAGCGGATGTTGCCAAAAATAAATGGAAGAATTTTAGAGATGCTTTCAGCAGAGAGTTAAAGAAAGTGAAGCCACCACGATCAGAGGACCCCAGTCCAAGCACCACCACGGAATATACATCAACGTGGCCTTACTTTGCTAATATGATGTTTCTGAAAGAACAAATGCTCCCAGCAAGAACCGAGTCAAACCTGGAGGAAACAAGTACACAGGATGACAGCTTCGTTGAAATGTCCTTCGTTGAAGACGAGGTAGTTCCTGTGTGTGTGGCGGCTGCTGAACCAGTCGCCAAAAAATCCAGGAGCACTAACGATTTACATCGTAAAATGATTAATATCGAGGAACAGAAATTTGGACTTGTACATGAAATGATGGCGGACAGCAATGAGGACATGGATTTTTTTTAAAGTTTTTTACAGTACATCACGCCACTGGACAAAATGTCATAACTTCGTTTCAGACGAAAGTTTCAGGAACTTGTTCATGATACTGTGGAGGAATTTGACGCCTCCCAGTAGAAATGTATTGGCATGAAGTAATTTGAAATACGTTGGGAATCTTTATTATTTTACAGTTTAAAGAAAAAGTTATTTAAAAGTTTACTTAAATGTTGTGTTTTCAATTGTTAATACATTTTTAACTGGTTTATAAAATTGCCTGATTCTCTTCTTAATATATATTTGACTTGTAACATGAAAAATATATAAGGACATAGATATCGACAAAATGACATACAGGCACACACACACACACATATACACACACACATATACACCGACACACCAACACACATACATATACAGCGACACACCAACACACACACACACACACATATATACACCGACACACACACACATACAGTATACACCGATACACACACACACAATGAAGTACAGTGAAAAAGAATGGTGGAGCACTGCCTGGAAAAACAAAGGGCTGGAGGCTGGTAGCAAATAGATTAAAAATGCTTTATTCTAGGGCATAAGTAGACCAAGCTACAAAAAACAGGTTCTCTAACGCGTTTCGCGCTGTCGTAGCGCTTTGTCAAAGAGTAACCAGTGTTCAGAGAAATGTCCTATTTATGGATGCTTGAATGAGGAAGTGAATTCGCGCCCAAAACACCCCTACCGATCACATGGTCGGATAAAAACTACGGGTGCCTCAGCCCGAAACACCACTCCATTCAAGCACACACAAAGTGTAAACAACATTGTAAAAACAATAACAACAACAGACTTACTGAATGTCTGTCTTGTCAGCAGCTGTTTCGTCACCGAGTGCCTCCCCTGAAACCAAAATGGCGATCGGGTCAAATGACTACGGAAGCCCAAGGAGGACAAAAGTGCTCACTGAACAAAACAGAAACAACAAAACAAATGAAACTTTATCAACTAAAAAAACAAAACACAATCATAAAAAAATAAAAGAAAGATATTACACTTTGTGTGTGCTTGAATGGAGTGGTGTTTCGGGCTGAGGCACCCGTAGTTTTTATCCGACCATGTGATCGGTAGGGGTGTTTTTGGCGCGAATTCACTTCCTCATTCAAGCATCCATAAATAGGACATTTCTCTGAACACTGGTTACTCTTTGACAAAGCGCTACGACAGCGCGAAACGCGTTAGAGAACCTGTTTTTTGTAGCTTGGTTTACTTATGCCCTAGAATAAGGCATTTTTAATCTATTTGCGACCAGCCTCCCGCCCTTTATTTTTCCAGGCAGTGCTCCACCATTCTTTTTCACTGTGATTTACCTACTACTGGAAGGAGGCACGCTGTACTTTCCAGGACATTTACAACCGTGAGTGAATTCTTTTCTTCAATGCTATGCAGTTTTTCAAAGCAGTCAGGCTATTCATTTGCTCTAGCCTAGGGATGTAGGTGTCCTATTCCCATTAGTGGGTGTGTGGTGGGCTCCCTTTGTTGGCTTCTCATTTCACACATTCACTGTGGGGCTCTTCACCCTTTATTTGATATCCCACATTATGGCTACAATGTGAGCATCTATACTTATATACTGCAAATTTTTCAGAAGATATATTACTTCCTGGACGTTTTGGCTATATTGCTATTGTTATCCTGATATTGGAAGCACCTACTGTGGATTTACTTCCCATCTTTATTCTACACAATGAAGTACAGAGGCAACGACGGATGTGAGTGACTGGAGGGGTGGAGGGGAGAGACGAAAGTAATTATTCATCAAACAAAACACGTTTATTACGATTAACAATGTTAAATACATTCAGTATATCAAAGATGGACATGTGTAAATTTTCAGAAAAAGAAACAGATTTTTTACAGGTCATTTTGCCATGGCACGGCTCCCTCAGCATTAAAGTAATCTTTGAAGGAATCACGTATGCATTTTGCCATTTTCCCTGGTACAGTACATTATTGGCTTTATTTCTCTTGAGAGAACCAGGAAGTACATCTACAGAATCCATTATAGACAGATCATTACAACCTTCCAAATTTATGATCACATTGTGCAGGACAGTCACACATTTCACAATACTTTTTGCATTTGGCACAGATGTTTCTATTGCTTTCAATAGTATTCTCCATTTAGCAGACATTATACCGAATGCACACTCCACGCAATGTCGGGCCCTAGATAGTCTGTAATTGAATATTTCTGCCTCTTTTGTTAAGTCTTTCCTGGGGTACGGCTTCATGAGTTATTTCAACAAAGGATAGGCCTCATCCGCCAAAAGTACATGAGGCAACTTTTCTCTGGTACTTGATGGCAATGTTTTTGCAGCTGGGACCACAATTGTACTATTTTCGATCAACCGTATAGTGAAGATGCTCTAAACACCCCATCGCTTTGCTTTCCATATGCTCCAACATCGATCGCTATAAAGCGACATTTTGCGTCAGCAACAGCTTGCAACACTATGGAATGATAATGTTTGTAGTTGTAGAACATTGTTCC
Organism: Ascaphus truei; assembly: GCF_040206685.1. NCBI lineage: Eukaryota > Metazoa > Chordata > Amphibia > Anura > Ascaphidae > Ascaphus > Ascaphus truei. The sequence goes on from NW_027457048.1 coordinate 7,753, forward strand.
GGATTTTGCGGGGAGTTTAATTCTAATATGCTTGCCATCTATACACCCTACACAATTTGGGAAGTTCTATTTAAACTCAAATCCCTTTGCTACATCTTCCAAATTGTCCACTGTTGGGAATGGCATTTGCTCTGCTTGCAGCGATTTGTAAATAGCAACGCAGGTGCCATGTACTATTGATGCCACTGTGCTTTTTCCCATCTTGAATGAGAAGGCCAAGGCACGAAATGATGTTCCAGTAGAAAGAAATCTATAAAGAAACAAAGAAATAAGAGAACATTTATTACAGCATCACAACTGAACAAATAGACAAAAAAGATATTAGACTTATGTAGCCATGCATGTAGAATGGTCTGCCGTTGTCTCCTCTGCTGGCAGTAAACCTGGTAAGTACAGGGATGCCAGCAGTAATCATGGAGGTTTGCCCTCACACCCTGGTGAGGTGCCCTATGTATGGGTGGGAGTGGCTACATGCTCTGAGTACACAGTTAGTGACATCAGAGCTGTGACGGCTCCTGAAGTATATAAGGCACAACACTGCCCAAAGTTAGTTGGTTGCTGAGTTGTTGGAGTGCGTTGGGAAGAAAGGAACCACTAGTACCGTAACTAGTGGTCCATTTCTACAGCAAGCTGAATAAGAGCCATACTGTGTCCAGGGACCTGGCACAGGGGTGATCTCCCTATGGAGAGGGGATCCCACTCCATTGGGAGTGCGTACCTGTCAAAGGGACAGCAAAGCAATATGTGCGGCTAAGACAGCTGGCTGTGGAGGGCAGCTTGCCCACCAAGCAACAATAAAGATGTCTTGTTCAATGATACCTCCACTGTGTGAGTGTGAAGTTACTCTACAGTGGAAGGCACCACCAAGAAGGAGTTCCTCATCAGGGCCCTCTCCCTGTGGATGCATAGATCCTGATGAGGTGGAGGCGCTGCACGTGATATTGGTAGGACTCGCACACTCTACCTCAGCTGCCTGTCTGGACTGACATTCCCCGAATACCATCATGCGGGAGACTCAGGAGTCCTGTTGCCTACAGTTGCACCACCAGACACGACCATGTAATGGGGGCTTGTTAGACCACACGGGCCAATATGAGATTGGGTGGGTCAGACTAGAGGGAATACCCGTTACAGTTGGAGGCGCTGCTGAGATACCTGTCAACAGTACAGGCTTTTGCTAGGGACACTGGGAAACAGGGAGAGTGTCTGCTGCCACTTTGTGCTGCGTGGGAAGGAGCCAGGGGTAGTCAGGGGAGCTGCAGGACGCCCTGGGATTCTGCAAGGAGTTAGTAGGGCTGGAGCCAGGCTATAGCTGTCTTAGTCCCTTGAGGTAGTGCTAGTGGTAGGACGCCTAAAGGGATAAACTGGTAACGTAGTTCCGGAATCCTGGAGAGGGTCTACGCTAGGCTAGCCAACAGTAGGTAGACGCCCAAAGTACTGCATGGAAGAGCCAGAGTATTCCAGTCCATTCCAGACCACTCACTATAGGGAGCACAGACTGGGAGGAAGGAGATACAGCAGACACAGAAAGAGTGAGCCTAGCCTGAGGTAGTGCAAACACGAGTCAGATCTACATTAGGTACACAAGGTGGTGCACGAGGCATTTTTATTGTATCGGTGTGGCAGCTGCCCCACAGAGAGGAGCTCCATGTACAATAACCCAATGTATAGTGGCCGAATTGTGACCGCAAGAATGGAGGATCCGCGCGGTGCGGAAGGTCCAATATGGCGGACGGAGGTCGAAGGAGAGAGCGCACATGGCATGTGTGCGGGTGAAGGGCAAGCTACAGAGGAGACTTGTGTGAGCCTGCTGGAAGAACAAGCTACAGAAGAGACTTTTGTGAGCCTGTTATGGAGTTGTGCGAAAGCTATGATTGCACCGTGTTGGGCCTGCTTAGGACCTTGGGGTAGTGACCCTGAGGACAGTGAAGAGGACATTGTCGTGAGTTATGAGGAACATAATGGACTGGATTGTCATTCAACGTACAAACAGTTAAAAGCTACCTCATTCGATAACAAGAGTGACATTTCAATCCAAAATGGCGGTTCCCGCTTCCCTGGGAGACCGCGTGGGCCAGTTGCAGAAAATATTGCAAATTCTCAACTTGCAGAGAGTTGGCCAGGAGTGGCGCCAACGAGGAACCCCCACCCTGATGGTGAGTATGGCGCGAAAGCTGGAGCCGCGCCCACCTGGACTATGACTAACTCAGCCCCTGTGCTGGGTCATGAGACTAAATCGAGGAACCTCCCTCCAGTTTCCACCAGGGGGAGTGGTTTCCGGTTGTGGCGGATGCAGAAAGCTGGAGGAGGGGTTGGCAAACCAGCCCCTGCACTTCAGTTGCGAGGAGCCAGCGAGCAGAACAGACCACTAGTGAGAGTGCCTCCTCTATTGACTATGGCCTGCAAATCAGAAGAAGGGTCACTGATATCTACCCATCCCTACTCGGCTCCAGGAGGCTTCCTGATATTACGAGTGGCGGGTATAGAGACAGTGGCGTGACTGTGCCTGCAGTGTCGCCTGCCGGGTGGTGCTGTGAGCTCTACAGCGCGATGCGCACAATGTGGCCTGCAGTACCTGTGGCCAATGCCGACATTCGTGCCGGTCCAGGCAGTGAAGACCGCGGGAGATATTGCTATGCTGGCTGCGGAACTCCCCGGTGCGCTCTGGAGGGAGTCTGCTGATCCCGGAGAAAAGGGATCGGGCCCGACTATCAAACCCGAACCGGACGAGAAAACTGACCACCGACGCGGTGATAAAAAGGGGGCTCACCGTCGATCACCAAGCAGATTACCGCGCTCTAACGTGAAGTTGGAGTCCTCGGATGAGGAAACAGCGAGCTCTACTGCATTGACGGCCCCACCATCGGTGAGCCACAGTAGCAGTACGATTAAACAAGTGCCACTCACCTGTGTCGGAAGTAAGCGGAGCAGAGTGTCACCCGTGCAGTGGCAGCCCAAGAGGCGAAGTCCCACGGCCGTGGTGACCAGCGGTTCCGATGGCGGCAGATCCACCCCAACACCACGGAACGGTAAGCAGAGCCCCTGCTATTACCAGGTTCCGAGGGTGGCAACAGCTGAGGAGGGACGGAGCAAGGCCCAAGCGGTGCCACAATGAAAAGGGCGTTGCCGGATGTAGTCGTGGAGGAAGAGGTCCCGCTTGGGGACCCAACCCAAGATGGCGGCGAGACACGTGCGTGTCAGGACGTCGTTTCCGGTGGGCCGAGCGGAACGGATTGGGAGATGACGGCGCCTCTTCGTTCGAGCAGTGTCAGCCGATCGCCTAAGTTGAAAAGGAGCGGGCGATCGACGCGGAAGCTGCAGAGCAGTGAGACCGGAGAAGCGGAGAGCCCCTGCGGTGGTACCGGACCAGGTAGCGGTGATGAGCAGGTCGTAGACCCGTGGATACCAACTGTTCGGCCCTATGCCCAATCCCCGGCCCTAGTTAAACCCAAGGCCCTAGTTAAAGCCCCAGCCACCTTTTCTTTCGGCTCCTCGTCAAGCTTAGGCATGTCAGGGGGTTCCCGGGTCACGTCGGATGAATGGACTGAGGGGGGCTTGGACTGTGGTACATCAGATGATGGTTCAGTGTGTGGGAGGTATTCGTGACAAGTGTCAGCGTCTAGTGACGGCCTGATTGTCATAAGTGTCACCCTAGAAAGTAGGCCCAAGAGGGTGGGATTGCAGTCACGGTCTACCGGGACATCTGGAGTGTCCTCCTGGGGGGAACCAGAAGAGGGAGAGTCAGTGGAGTCAGCTCCGGAAGAGATTAGGGAGACCCGGTGGTGGGCCCCCTTTATTTGAGGGGTATGAAACATGGCTAGATAGGACCCGGTTCATCTTGGATCGAGCTGGGGTGGTGGACTATTGGTGGGCCAAGGGAGAATTTACCGAGGAGGAGCGGTTGAAAGCCATACAGGAACGGTGGTACAATATTAGTCGAGGGCTAATAGAGCCATTGGGGCCCAGTGGACTTGAGGATCTGATGGAACTGGACGAACCCCTGTCATGGGTGTTGCCAGGGAGAGCGGGAAATACTAAGCTGATAAGGGCCAGTCGAGCAGAAAGGGCCATTGTATCTAAGTACAAAAACTCACATGGGCTAGAGTACCCCTATGTCCCCGAACCCCTCATGCAGGAGATAGAGGATCACCGGGATAGGTGGCTCAGAGAAGACATAGAGCTGTACATGATCAATAAAAGGGGCACAAGTACTGGGCACAGAGCAGAAGAGAGAATCTCTCAGCTAATGCAAGTATGGAGCATCGGGCGCAGCATATACATGCACAAGGCTGTACTGCTGCGGCCGAGTTTATTCGAGCATTTGCCCGTTCTCGGCCGCAGCAGTAACCTGGCGCGTGCCGGAGGGTGCCGGGCGCGCGCCGAAGCAGCGGAGGAGCGCCCTCCGATCGGGGCTTTCTTCCTCCTGCCGGGTCCGCCGGGTCCCCCGGAACCCCCTGCCGCCATCCCCCACATCGCGGGACACCAGGGCTCCCTCGGGGAGCCCTGGACGCGCGTGCAGGGGGCGCAGGCACCCGATGACGCGTAACCGCGCATCGGTGACGCGCGGCACGCCGAGGGGATGCCACTAGCAAGCCGGGAAATCTCCCGGCTTGCGGAACCGGCCGCACTTCAATAAAACGTGTCGCCAGTGTATATAGACCCGAGAGTGGCTTACCCCGGGAATATAGCATCACCGTGACCGACATGGCAGGTAGGGAGGTGAAGAAACCAGACCCTCGCCACTATTATTAGGAGACAGTATAGTGAGGTCTGTTTCTAACCTTGAGCGCCCTCTGCTGGTCAGTGAGCTCGACATGTTAATAATTATGAAAACAGTAATGTTGTTTTGATTAATTATGTGTTCCATTTTACAGTGCTTCCTGGAAAAAGGTACACCAAATTTAGGTCCCAGCCGGGTCGGTGGGGATTCGCCAGGGGGAGATTGTAGCCATGCATGTAAAATGGTCTGCCGTTGTCTCCTCTGCTGGCAGTAAACCTGGTAAGTACAGGGATGCCAGCAGTAATCATGAAGGTTTGCCCTCACACCCTGGTGAGGTGCCCTATGTATGGGTGGGAGTGGCTACATGCTCTGAGTACACAGTTAGTGACATCAGAGCTGTGACAGCTCCTGAAGTATATAAGGCACAGCACTGCCCAAAGTTAGTTGGTTGCTGAGTTGTTGGAGTGCGTTGGGAAGAAAGGAGCCACTAGTGCCGTAACTAATGGTCCATTTCTACGGCAAGCTGAATAAGAGCCATACTGTGTCCAGGGCCGTGGCACAGGGGTGATCTCCCTACGGGGAGAGGGTATCCCACTCCATTGGGAAGGCGTACCTGTCAAAGGGACAGCAAAGCAATATGTGCGGCTAAGACAGCTTGCTGTGAAGGGCAGCTTGCCCACCAAGCAACAATAAAGATGTTTTGTTCAATGATACCTCCACTGTGTGAGTGTGAAGTTACTCTACAGTGGAAGGCACCACCAAGAAGGAGTTCCTCATCAGGGCCCTCTCCCTGTGGATGCATAGATCCTGATGAGGTGGAGGCGCTGCACGTGATATTGGTAGGACTCGCACACTCTACCTCAGCTGCCTGTCTGGACTGACATTCCCCGAATACCATCATGCGGGAGACTCAGGAGTCCTGTTGCCTACAGTTGCACCACCAGACACGACCATGTAATGGGGGCTTGTTAGACCACACGGGCCAATATGAGATTGGGTGGGTCAGAATAGAGGGAATACCCGTTACAGTTGGAGGCGCTGCTGAGATACCTGTCAACAGTACAGGCTTTTGCTAGGGACACTGGGAAACAGGGAGAGTGTCTGCTGCCACTTTGTGCTGCGTGGGAAGGAGCCAGGGGTAGTCAGGGGAGCTGCAGGACGCCCTGGGATTCTGCAAGGAGTTAGTAGGGCTGGAGCCAGGCTATAGCTGTCTTAGTCCCTTGAGGTAGTGCAAGTGGTAGGACGCCTAAAGGGATAAACTGGTAACGTAGTTCCGGAATCCTGGAGAGGGTCTACGCTAGGCTAGCCAACAGTAGGTAGACGCCCAAAGTACTGCATGGAAGAGCCAGAGTATTCCAGTCCATTCCAGACCACTCACTATAGGGAGCACAGACTGGGAGGAAGGAGATACAGCAGACACAGAAAGAGTGAGCCTAGCCTGAGGTAGTGCAAACACGAGTCAGATCTACATTAGGTACACAAGGTGGTGCACGAGGCATTTTTATTGTATCGGTGTGGCAGCTGCCCCACAGAGAGGAGCTCCATGTACAATAACCCAATGTATAGTGGCCGAATTGTGACCGCAAGAATGGAGGATCCGCGCGGTGCGGAAGGTCCAATATGGCGGACGGAGGTCGAAGGAGAGAGCGCACATGGCATGTGTGCGGGTGAAGGGCAAGCTACAGAGGAGACTTGTGTGAGCCTGCTGGAAGAACAAGCTACAGAAGAGACTTTTGTGAGCCTGTTATGGAGTTGTGCGAAAGCTATGATTGCACCGTGTTGGGCCTGCTTAGGACCTTGGGGTAGTGACCCTGAGGACAGTGAAGAGGACATTGTCGTGAGTTATGAGGAACATAATGGACTGGATTGTCATTCAACGTACAAACAGTTAAAAGCTACCTCATTCGATAACAAGAGTGACATTTCAATCCAAAATGGCGGTTCCCGCTTCCCTGGGAGACCGCGTGGGCCAGTTGCAGAAAATATTGCAAATTCTCAACTTGCAGAGAGTTGGCCAGGAGTGGCGCCAACGAGGAACCCCCACCCTGATGGTGAGTATGGCGCGAAAGCTGGAGCCGCGCCCACCTGGACTATGACTAACTCAGCCCCTGTGCTGGGTCATGAGACTAAATCGAGGAACCTCCCTCCAGTTTCCACCAGGGGGAGTGGTTTCCGGTTGTGGCGGATGCAGAAAGCTGGAGGAGGGGTTGGCAAACCAGCCCCTGCACTTCAGTTGCGAGGAGCCAGCGAGCAGAACAGACCACTAGTGAGAGTGCCTCCTCTATTGACTATGGCCTGCAAATCAGAAGAAGGGTCACTGATATCTACCCATCCCTACTCGGCTCCAGGAGGCTTCCTGATATTACGAGTGGCGGGTATAGAGACAGTGGCGTGACTGTGCCTGCAGTGTCGCCTGCCGGGTGGTGCTGTGAGCTCTACAGCGCGATGCGCACAATGTGGCCTGCAGTACCTGTGGCCAATGCCGACATTCGTGCCGGTCCAGGCAGTGAAGACCGCGGGAGATATTGCTATGCTGGCTGCGGAACTCCCCGGTGCGCTCTGGAGGGAGTCTGCTGATCCCGGAGAAAAGGGATCGGGCCCGACTATCAAACCCGAACCGGACGAGAAAACTGACCACCGACGCGGTGATAAAAAGGGGGCTCACCGTCGATCACCAAGCAGATTACCGCGCTCTAACGTGAAGTTGGAGTCCTCGGATGAGGAAACCGCGAGCTCTACTGCATTGACGGCCCCACCATCGGTGAGCCACAGTAGCAGTACGATTAAACAAGTGCCACTCACCTGTGTCGGAAGTAAGCGGAGCAGAGTGTCACCCGTGCAGTGGCAGCCCAAGAGGCGAAGTCCCACGGCCGTGGTGACCAGCGGTTCCGATGGCGGCAGATCCACCCCAACACCACGGAACGGTAAGCAGAGCCCCTGCTATTACCAGGTTCCGAGGGTGGCAACAGCTGAGGAGGGACGGAGCAAGGCCCAAGCGGTGCCACAGTGAAAAGGGCGTTGCCGGATGTAGTCGTGGAGGAAGAGGTCCCGCTTGGGGACCCAACCCAAGATGGCGGCGAGACACGTGCGTGTCAGGACGTCGTTTCCGGTGGGCCGAGCGGAACGGATTGGGAGATGACGGCGCCTCTTCGTTCGAGCAGTGTCAGCCGATCGCCTAAGTTGAAAAGGAGCGGGCGATCGACGCGGAAGCTGCAGAGCAGTGAGACCGGAGAAGCGGAGAGCCCCTGCGGTGGTACCGGACCAGGTAGCGGTGATGAGCAGGTCGTAGACCCGTGGATACCAACTGTTCGGCCCTATGCCCAATCCCCGGCCCTAGTTAAACCCAAGGCCCTAGTTAAAGCCCCAGCCACCTTTTCTTTCGGCTCCTCGTCAAGCTTAGGCATGTCAGGGGGTTCCCGGGTCACGTCGGATGAACGGACTGAGGGGGGCTTGGACTGTGGTACATCAGATGATGGTTCAGTGTGTGGGAGGTATTCGTGACAAGTGTCAGCGTCTAGTGACGGCCTGATTGTCATAAGTGTCACCCTAGAAAGTAGGCCCAAGAGGGTGGGATTGCAGTCACGGTCTACCGGGACATCTGGAGTGTCCTCCTGGGGGGAACCAGAAGAGGGAGAGTCAGTGGAGTCAGCTCCGGAAGAGATTAGGGAGACCCGGTGGTGGGCCCCCTTTATTTGAGGGGTATGAAGCATGGCTAGATAGGACCCGGTTCATCTTGGATCGAGCTGGGGTGGTGGACTATTGGTGGGCCAAGGGAGAATTTACCAAGGAGGAGCGGTTGAAAGCCATACAGGAACGGTGGTACAATATTAGTCGAGGGCTAATAGAGCCATTGGGGCCCAGTGGACTTGAGGATCTGATGGAACTGGACGAACCCCTGTCATGGGTGTTGCCAGGGAGAGCGGGAAATACTAAGCTGATAAGGGCCAGTCGAGCAGAAAGGGCCATTGTATCTAAGTACAAAAACTCACATGGGCTAGAGTACCCCTATGTCCCCGAACCCCTCATGCAGGAGATAGAGGATCACCGGGATAGGTGGCTCAGAGAAGACATAGAGCTGTACATGATCAATAAAAGGGGCACAAGTACTGGGCACAGAGCAGAAGAGAGAATCTCTCAGCTAATGCAAGTATGGAGCATCGGGCGCAGCATATACATGCACAAGGCTGTACTGCTGCGGCCGAGTTTATTCGAGCATTTGCCCGTTCTCGGCCGCAGCAGTAACCTGGCGCATGCCGGAGGGTGCCGGGCGCGCGCCGAAGCAGCGGAGGAGCGCCCTCCGATCGGGGCTTTCTTCCTCCTGCTGCCGGGTCCGCCGGGTCCCCCGGAACCCCCTGCCGCCATCCCCCACATCGTGGGACACCAGGGCTCCCTCGGGGAGCCCTGGACGCGCGTGCAGGGGGCGCAGGCACCCGATGACGCGTAACCGCGCATCGGTGACGCGCGGCACGCCGAGGGGATGCCACTAGCAAGCCGGGAAATCTCCCGGCTTGCGGAACCGGCCGCACTTCAATAAAACGTGTCGCCAGTGTATATAGACCCGAGAGTGGCTTACCCCGGGAATATAGCATCACCGTGACCGACATGGCAGGTAGGGAGGTGAAGAAACCAGACCCTCGCCACTATTATTAGGAGACAGTATAGTGAGGTCTGTTTCTAACCTTGAGCGCCCTCTGCTGGTCAGTGAGCTCGACATGTTAATAATTATGAAAACAGTAATGTTGTTTTGATTAATTATGTGTTCCATTTTACAGTGCTTCCTGGAAAAAGGTACACCAAATTTAGGTCCCAGCCGGGTCGGTGGGGATTCGCCAGGGGGAGATTGTAGCCATGCATGTAAAATGGTCTGCCGTTGTCTCCTCTGCTGGCAGTAAACCTGGTAAGTACAGGGATGCCAGCAGTAATCATGAAGGTTTGCCCTCACACCCTGGTGAGGTGCCCTATGTATGGGTGGGAGTGGCTACATGCTCTGAGTACACAGTTAGTGACATCAGAGCTGTGACAGCTCCTGAAGTATATAAGGCACAGCACTGCCCAAAGTTAGTTGGTTGCTGAGTTGTTGGAGTGCGTTGGGAAGAAAGGAGCCACTAGTGCCGTAACTAATGGTCCATTTCTACGGCAAGCTGAATAAGAGCCATACTGTGTCCAGGGCCGTGGCACAGGGGTGATCTCCCTACGGGGAGAGGGTATCCCACTCCATTGGGAAGGCGTACCTGTCAAAGGGACAGCAAAGCAATATGTGCGGCTAAGACAGCTTGCTGTGAAGGGCAGCTTGCCCACCAAGCAACAATAAAGATGTCTTGTTCAATGATACCTCCACTGTGTGAGTGTGAAGTTACTCTACAGTGGAAGGCACCACCAAGAAGGAGTTCCTCATCAGGACCCTCTCCCTGCGGACACATAGATCCTGATGAGGTGGAGGCGCTGCACGTGATATAGGTAGGACTCGCACACACACCCTCAGCTGCCTGTCTGGACTGAAATTCCCCGAATACCATCATGCGGGAGACTCAGGAGTCCTGTTGCATACAGGTGCTCCACCAGACACGACCATGTAATGGGGGCTGGTTAGACCACATGGGCCAATATGAGATTGGGTGGGTCAGACAAGAGGGAATACCCGTTACACTTATATATTATATATATATACATATATAAACACATATATATATATATATATATATATATATATATATATATATATATATATATATATATAGCTGTATGCTCACCTGCATGTCTTAGGCAGGTCTGCAACCCCGCCTTTCCCCATTATCACCCAGCATACAGCACTTCCACTGCAGCAAGGGATTCTGGGAAATGACATGCAAATGAGCACACAGCTATATTTGCATATTTGCTTTCCTGTGGAGGGTTTTTGTCACTTTTTTTACTCACCATAACTTAACTCAGTATTATGGTTATATATATATATATATATATATATATATATATATATATATATATATACATATATATATATATATATATATATATATATATACATATATATATATATACATATATATATATATATATATATATATATATATATATATATGTATATATATATATGTATGTATATATATATATATGTATGTATATATATATATATGTATGTATATATATATATATATATGTATGTATATATATATATATATATGTATATATATATATATATATATATATATATATATATATGTAGCCCTTTTTGTGAAACCTCCTACACAAAAGAACTACTGGTACCGTATCACACCTGTGTGGCTCCAGGAGATCTGAGCCTCCGCTAGCTGGGAGCCTGGGGAAACCCTTAACGTTACCTGGTGCAGCGCCTCCACTTACCCAGGATCCCCCGTTAGGAAAGATAGCCCTGAGTAAGAAATACCATAACACACGTAGATATAAAACAATAGCTAACACTTTACTTAATAACACATAACACAACCGGATGCTCTATCCGCATCACCTCAGCCCAATGTCTGGTATTCCCCACCCAGTGTCCTGTGATCACCCCACACCCAATGTCCCGCAATCCTGCGAAAGGTCGTGGGTGACTGCGCAGTCACTATGTTAAGCTAGGGCCCAGTTGGTGCACTTTATAATATTGAAGATACCTTCCGAGCACTCCGATGCTCGGGACCGCAACTCTCTTCTAAAAGGGTCAGACGTCCGTCTGATCCTTTCCAGGTACTCTGCCGGTGGACCCCAACGAGGGTCCCACCGCTTCACGGGAACTGCAACCGATCACGGCAACACCAACCGCATGGGAACAGCAACCGCCGCTATCCCTATCACTAACTACTTCTAGAGTGACAGCAACCCTAACCTAGGGCCTGTCCCTGAGGAACCGCAACCTGGGATGGCTTGGGGAAAACTCCTAGGGCCTGTGGACATAACCTGCCCCCCATTTCCCCAGCTACCCAGTCCTAACTGTAACTGCTACTAGCTATTAAATAGCTACTCCCAAAGCACCTGCAGCTGACACACCGCTCACACTGTCAGCCTGCAGGGATCCACACTTCACACACACTGCACGCACTGTGCCCAGCACATACAGCGACACTACTCACAGGCAGCTGCAATCACACACAGCCCCTGGATCCCGCAGCAAACACACTGCCAGCACACTGTGCCTCTTTGACAGTGCCCACAGCTCTCTCCGCTGCGACACTGCCAAACCAGCACCTTCCACACTCAAGGGTCACCTCCCTAGTTAAGGCGTCCCTCTTCAGTTACCCCCTGCCCTTTACCCGGGAATTGGGGCCTGCCTGGGAATCTAGGGAGGACCCTTACCTGATGCAGGAGCCACGCGCTCCCTGCACCCTTCCTACTCCTTCCTCTGCTTCTCTGCCTGACTGACTGTTGCAAAGCCAGGGAAATGTATCTATATTCCCGGGCTGAGCTTCCTCCAGCCCTATTGGCTCCTCTGGGGCACCTGGTGCCTGTCTCCCTAAGCCTCCTGGGAATTGTAGTTCCCAGGGGCTGCCTAAAGCATTGGGGCCGCGTGCGCGCTTCCCTTGCGCATGCGCGAACCCCTAATGGCCGCCTCACTCTCCCTCTACACTTCCCTACTCTCGCGCGACCTCTCCCTATCCCTGGAGTCCTATCGCGCGCTTCCGCCCTACTGCGCATGCGCGAACCTCCGCGCAACGGCGGCGCCTTCTGCCTAAGCCGCCGAGCCGGTGGCAACGCGATCGCGGCCTTAGCGACGGCCCGATCGCGTCCCCGGCAACCAGCCTGCACCGCTCCCTGCACTGGATCCCCACCCTCGCGAAGTGCCGGCGGGTCCGTCGCAGCCTCCGGCGGCACCCGCTACCTCACGGCACTCGCGGAGAGGGGCCAGGGATTCAAATTTTACCTCGGGGCTACATATATATATATATGTAGCCCTGCTTCCTATCACTAGCAAGCCGCTACTCTGTGCTGTATTACCTGCCGGCTCACAGGGCCTAAGTTTCTGCCACGGAGAGCCTGGGTTGCGCACAATACTTATAATGGGTGCAGCGCCTCCACCTGCGACAGATCCCGCCAAAGGGGGAGTGGGTCTTTGCAGGACATATATGCAAGAATTACACTTACACAGCCAAGTTATACAGCCAATCTCTTTTACTTGCTGACCAAACTCACAATACAGTACATGCCATAACATTCCTACATATATATATATTAGGTAGTGCGCCACCGAGGACGCCAACAATATCTTGCGCCACGGCGGACTCCCCACAACATGCGCCACGGCGGACGCCAACAATACTTCCCACTCCCAACACTGGGTGATCCCACCCCGTGTCCGATCCTTACGGATTAGTCCTCACAGCAGGCCCTATGTGTGTGTATGGGTGACTGCGCAGCGACTGTGTCTCGGGTAAATGAATGGTGCAGTTGGTGCACTTGATGAAATACCTGCTGAGCACTCCGGTGCTCGGGACTGACACGATCTTCACAAAGGGTCTCGATACTTCGACACCGCTCTATCTCTCTCTAGGGTCCGGGGCGATCCCACCCGGACTCCGGCAACACCAATGGGGTCTGAGCCCAGACCTCCCGTTCGAAAGCATAGTCCCGGTCAAGGCTTACAAATACTATGGGAACAGGAACCTCACTAAGGTGTTCCCTGGCTCAGCTTGTCTCTAAGGTGACTCAGGGCTAACTGGGCCTGGGGCACGCGGCCTGCACCGGGGCGGTTCAACCTCCCCTCACAGCCTCTCCGTCTCCTCTCCAACCAGCTCTGGCTCCACGTGCGCGCAACCACTGCCTATATCTCTGGTACCTCCTCCTCTCATTGGCTAGCCTCTCTCACCTGACCCTCCCCGCAGGGCTGCTGGGTCAAGGGACTGCTTTCTCCCGCCAAATGCACTCTCCTCCTTCGCGGGCTTTATGCAACTACTATTTGCAAGCGCAACATCCCGCTCTTTTGGGGTGAATCAGGGGTCACGGCTACATATACATACACATAAGGACACAAACCTGTTTTTCTGTTTCCATACACACTTATACATACACAGAAATATATACGGACACACACACACACAGATGCGTATGTGTACACATATATATATATATATATATATATATATATAATATATACAATAAAGGTCTGCGCTCGTGTGTGAATGGCCAGAAATATAGGATATCTATAAATAGACTATTAGTGGATTATAAATATATAAACACAATATTAATGAATTAATATGATGATAAAATAATACAATATATCCTTAAATAATGAGATTAATTCATATACCAATAGTGCATAATGGATGTCTAATCAAAGCAACTAAAAAATACAATATAAACAAAAAAATGTGTGGTGCTGTGAACTTTCCTTGATCTGCTCAATGCAGATAGTCCTCTAGAGTCCAACAAATAAGTCCAATAATTGGGGAGTAACAGTAGCACTATTAGGACCGACAGGCAGCTTCTTTAAAAGGGCACAACGACTTCCCTCTCCACCTGCATAGAAAGATATAAGAAAAAAAGCGCCAAATCCTAGTGCATTACTGTGCAAAAATCGATATATTTAATTCCCAAAAATCTCAATAAAAATGAACTCACAAACATAAAACATTTAAAAGCATTGTATGAGTAATACTCATGCTCCTAGGACCAGGAAACGCTGCTTTGCTGCTGTAGTCCCTCCGTGACTCCACTGGAACAGAATGCTGCCTCCGTTGTTCACTGCCTGCAGGAACTGACGTATCAGGCGCTCCACGATGGTCTCTCACCCGGTACACACCACCAGTTGATCTTTAGTTCCCACCGGGGACGGTAGATGCCGCGGACCAGCGGATGACGTCACGGGAATCGTCCAGGATACCGGACCGGTACAGATTCTCAGCAGTTCAATAGCAAGCGTTGGAAAGTCCACTGCACACCTTCCCTACGCGTTTCATCAGATTGACTGACTTCTTCAGGGGTGGACTCTGGGTGTGTGTTGTCTCATATTATATACCCCCCGAGTCCAATTAGCTTGATTAGTTAATAGGCAAAAAACAGTGTGTTGGCAATCTAAATTGTAAGTAGAACAAATTATGTACACACGTGAACAACCAATATTGCATCTACATTATTGAATACTTGCCAGCACACAGTGATGTATATAAAAAAATGAATGACAGTTGTACTATAAAATTATTAAAACCAACTTGTAGTTGATGTCCTTGTCTATTTTCTTTTTGGTTGTTGTTGTGCGGACTACAAGGATATATCTAAAGATATCAAAAGGATATACTGTAATTGCCAACACATTAATATAAATGATATTAGCAACAGTTATACATTTCAATTGTTAAAACCAAATTTTAGTCAATGTCCTTATCTGTTTTAGTTAAACATACTATAAGGGTATATCTAAAGATATCCTAAATACCCCAATGAATCTATTGGTAAACAGATGAGATAGGTATTATTTAACACAAAATAAGTGTGGCTTGAGGAGGGTGGATCAATTGATGAATAAGGAAGAGTATAATGTTCTCTAGACAATTAAATTACTTATACCTTAGTGTATTATTTATATTTTTCTTTAGTATTATTATGGATAAAGATTGAAACCATAATCCCTTATGGATGGTTCTACTCTTATTAATGTAGAACAATTTGAGAGATTTGTATATGTGACTATGAATATTAATTGGTATCCCATAAACTGGAGGTAAAAGTATCTTTTAGTATGATTACAATTTGAACTATAAAATAGAACCAGCGTGGAAGAGAGCAGCATTAAGATAATGGAATTAAGAAATATATTTGGAAGTTTAGACCGGACATGTATCCTAGGTCACTTGAATAGTCAGCCCCGCAAATTTGCATGGTTCAGCTGGTCTCCCAACACTCCTCGGTGTGATAGAAAGAGGGAAAGGGGAGGGGGGGAGGGGGGTGGGGAGGGGGGGGGAAAGGGGGTTTGAGAATTGTGAAGGTGAAAAAAGAAATCTATGTATACGTGATAAGTGATTAAATATAGATATAGATGTGAATACATGATCCAAATGTTTTCTTTTTGCTCCATGTCACTATAGGATAGGTATTGTTACATGTCTGGTGACCACGGAGGTCTGGGTTGAACATGTTCACATGTTCCCTTTGTGATCGCCAGACATAGGTTATTATTAATATGAATTCACCCATTTTGGTGTTAATTATTTATGATGGCACTCAACCATTTAGTTGAGGGTTCATATCATTGATGGCACACATCAAATAAATTAACACATCAAATAAATCAATCACACACACAAATAGCACAGTACCGTACTAGGGCACATTTATTACAGTTTGTTATTTTAGCATAATTTGGATCATGTATTCACACGCGCCAGGCTACTGCTGCGGCCAAGAACGGGCAAATGCTCGAATAAACTTGGCCGCAGCAGTATAGGCATTTGGACACATATTAACACATTGACATCATTATATCAGTACATATTCAACGTACAACATACCGTAAAGTCAACATGAATCTCTCCTCGGCACGAATGATGTGGCAGAAATTTGTTTGGACTGGTGTAATCATTCCCTCGACATTTTGCAATATATAGTCGAAAGTTTTAATAGACATTCTCATGTACTTTTATTTTCATGCAAACGAAGCATTGGATATAAGGTGGCAAATTCGCCTAGTGTCTTGCGCTGGCGATTCATCTCGTGGAAACCTGTTGTCCTCCCGCCCAAAAGTCAGTTTTTACTTACACATTTTCCAATAAAAAAAACATACAGAGTTTTTTTGACATTGACATAATCAAATGATAATATAATAATACTAATATATACAGACACTAATAGTACATGTATATGTATATACTTTGAACTAGTTACTTTAAGGTTGTGCTTGTATTTTACCGTATATATAAATACTAGCTGATATACCTGGCGTTGCCAGGGCTTGCATGGGCGGGGGGCGTGGAAGGGTGGGGGAGCATGAAGTGGAAGGGCGGGGAGGCATGCAGTGGAAGGGTGGGGGGGTCATGGAGTGGAAGGGCGGGGGGGCATGGAGTGGAAGGGTGGGGGGGGCATGGAGTGGAAGGGTGGGGGGGGCATGGAGTGGAAGGGCGGGGTGGGGCATGGAGTGGAAGAGTGGAGGGCATGGAGTGGAAGGGCAGGGGGGGCATGGAGTGGAAGGGCGGGGAGGGGCATGGAGTGGAAGGGTGGGGTGGCTGGGCATGGAAGGGCGGGGGGGCAAGGGGCATGGAAGGGTGGGGGGACAAGGGGTGTGGAAGGGCAGGGGGGCAAGGGGCGTGGAAGGGCAGGGGGGGCGTGGAAGGTCTGGGGTAGGCGTGGAAGGGCGGGAGGGTGGGGGGCAAGTAATGTGGAAGGGCAGGGGGCCAGGGGCGTGGAAGGTTGGGGGGCAAGGGGCGTGGAAGGGAGGGGAGGGGCAAAGGGAGGGGAAGGGCAAAGGGCAGGGAGGGGTAAAGGGCAGGGAGGGGCAAAGGGCAGGGAGGGAAGGGGGGCAAAGGGCAGGGAGGGAGGGGGGGCAAAGGGAAGGGAGGGAGGGGGGCAAAGGGCAGGGAGGGGGCAAAGGGCAGGGAGGGGGGCAAAGGGCAGGGAGGGAGGGGGGCAAAGGGGAGGGAGGGGGGCAAAGGGCAGGTAGGTAGGGGGGCAAAGGGCAGGGAGGGATGGAAGGGGGGCAAAGGGCAGGGAGGGCAGGAGGGGGGAAAGGGCAGGGAGGGAGGGGGCAAAGGGGAGGGCGGGAGGGGGGCAAAGGGCAGAGAGGGAGGGGGCAAAGGGCAGGGAGGGAGGGAGGGGAAAAAGGGCAGAGAGGGTGGGGGGGAAAGGGCAGGGAGGGAGGGGGCAAAGGACAGAGAGGAGGGGGCAAAGGGCAGGGAGGGATGGGGGCAAAGGGCAGGGAGGGAGGGGGGCAAAGGGCAGGGAGGGGGGCAAAGGGGAGGGAGGGGGGGCAAAGGGCAGGGAGGGAGGGGGGCAAAGGGGATGGAGGGGGGGCAAAGGGGAGGGAGGGGGGCAAAGGGCAGGGAGGGGGGCAAAGGGCAGAGAGGGGGAGCAAAATGCAGGGAGGGGGCAAATGGCAGGGAAGGGGGGTCAAAGGGCAGGGAGGGGGGCAAAGGGCAAGGAGGGGGGGCAAAGGGCAGGGAGGGGGGCAAAGGGCAGGGAGGGGGGGCAAAGGGCAGGGAGGGGGGGAAAAGGGCAGGGAGGGGGGGCAAAGGGCAGGGAGGGGGGGGGAAAGGGCAGGGAGGGGGGGCAAAGGGCATGGAGGGGGGGGCAAAGAGCAGAGAGGGGGGGGGAGTCAGGGACTCATTCCCCTGCGTGTCCTCACCTTGCACCCGGCCGAAAGAAGAGATCAGTGTATCTCGAAAGCTCGCACAAATAAAAGCATTTCGTTAGCCACAGAACGGTATCATCTATTTATTTTTTGATTATATTTATATATATATATATATATATATATATATATATATATATATATATATACACACATCTGTCTCAATCATGCCAGTCTGATCAATGCTTATCCTAACATCCAAGAAATCTACGGATGTAGGACTGCACAGAAAGGTAAGTTTGATGTTGAGT
The DNA here is from genome assembly GCF_040206685.1 of Ascaphus truei. Lineage (NCBI taxonomy): Eukaryota > Metazoa > Chordata > Amphibia > Anura > Ascaphidae > Ascaphus > Ascaphus truei. The sequence continues at coordinate 26,015 of NW_027457048.1, forward strand.
TCATTGTGGTTGAGCGCATCGATGAAATCTGCAAATGCATCACTGGTGCCATGCCAGACCACCCGGATGTCATCGATGTATCTCAACCGCAACAAGCCCAAATCACTTAAATGACGTTATTGATCCGAAAAAACTACCTCTCTCTCCCACCAGCCCAAAAATAGATTCGCATAGGAGAGTGCACAAGCCGCCCCCATTGCTGTGCCTCTTACTTGCAAATAATATTTATTTTTTTAAATAAAATAATTACGAGTAAGGATAAATTGGAGTAAATCTATTATGAAATCAATCAAATCAACAGAAATGTCCTGCATAGATAAATAAAATTTTGATGCTTGGAGACCCTCACAGTGGGGAATACTAGTGTACAGGGACTCCACATCTCAGGTCGCGAGGATAGTATCCTAATCGACCGTAATGCAGTCGACCCTGGACAAGACCTCCATCGTGTCTCTCAAATAAGATGGTAAATTAACAACAGCGAGGCACAGGAATGAATCAATGAGGTGGCCAGCAGGTTCACACAACCCCCCCTATACCTGAAACCATGGGGCGACCTTGTGGGCGAGAGGCATTTTTGTGGATTTTGGGCAACAGATAAAAGGTTGGGACCACAGGGAACCTGAGAATCAAGCCATCATAATTACGCTTAGAGATAGTGTTGTTATCCAAAGCAATGCGTAATATGCGATCCAAGTCCGACCTGAACTGCAAGGTAGGGTCACATGAAAGCTCAGAATAACTTGAAGCATCATGTAACTGTCGATATGCTTCACGTTCATACATGAGCTGCGGCCAGATTACAACATTTCCCCCCTTGTCAGATTGCTTAATTTCCACGGACGGAATCCGTTGTAGCTCTTTAATAGCAAACCACTCTTCCTTACCCAAATTCGTAGGTTTATGTACTGTGGGTAGTTTGAGGATCTCCTCCGTTACAAGCGTGGCAAAAACATCAACTGGCGAACAGCTCTGGATAGGTGGACAGAAGGTAGATTTGAGTTTTGTCCGCAGCATGATGTCATTGGTGGTTGTACTGTGAATTAAAGTGAATAAAGGCGCTAGCTACTTAATATTAAGTGACAATAAATGCAAAATTCAGTGCAGTGAAACAGTGAGCTAAATAAAATAAAACCAAAATTGGTAGACAAATATTATAAAACCCTGCTCAGACCCTCTGGTGGAACCTATTTCACGGGTTCCAGGGAGAAAGATATGTTTCAGACAGTCCAGGGGGAGCACATGTGGGAAACAAAAGACAAAATAAAAAACAATTTAAGTGCAGACGTTTTGAATAAGGAGATCAATGATGTGTTGAGAATCTTGGCTCTAAAGATGAATCTACTCACAAGATGGTTGTGGTTTTAAATGCAGTTAGCAGATAGGACTGCTACCCATAAGGATATACTGATGTGTGGGATTCCCTCCAGGCGCGTCTCATCAGTTAGGAGATGGTATATGTAGAGGAGAAAAACAGCACTACATAGCCCAATCTGATATAAACTTTATGTAAAAATTGATAAACATATAAAATGTGCACTTACAAAGTGCTAGTTAAAAGTAAGCATTTATCACAATCAATGTGAAATCTGTGGGTACTGTGCAGCTCTCACCGCCTCCCCTCGCCGTTCCGGAGCTCCTTCGCCTGCACCTCAAGAGTCCAGCTTCTCTCAGTGTTTCCTCCGGCTGCGTGTGACATCACGGCTCTGTGGGTGGTGAAGCTACGGGTCCCTCACTGATCCAAAAAGCCACTCTACACGTTTCGCCCAGCTCTTGGAAGCTGTGTATGGCTTCGTCAGCGGTTTTCTGGTTGTTTCGCCCGAAGTGAACAGCGTTATTTAAGCGCTCGTGATTTTAGCATTTTATTCTCGCCGTCTGCAATACTGCAATGCCGTGTAAAAACTCAGGGGGGCGTTTGTGAGCTGTTGTCTTGGAAGTCTAATACCTTCGCGGTTCAACCTACGTCAGTACACAGTCTGTGTGTGCACGTGCAGTGATTGTAAATTTGCATATTTAAAGTATACATGCATTTGCAGTGCTGTGCTGCTGTACGGTATGTCACATTTGAAAATTGTTGAAACGCATAGGCGTGTACAGTACTATAACAGTGTCACATTTTGGCATATACAGCGCTCTCGCCTCGATCAGGATAATTAACTGCACTGCAGGGTATTTCAACTTCTTATTTTCTCTACAATGCAGTACATCTCTCCCACACCATTCCTTTGAACGTGTGTCTGGTTTCAATCACATTCCTGCTTGACAGCAGGTGATTACTACGCATGCGCCTGTAACTTCGCCCACCACTCCTTGCTTGCTTGAGTGAGTGACCAAAAAAAAAAAAAAAAATAATTATTTTTATTTTCACAATCTGTGCTGTAGCTTTTGACTGCGACCTTACTGTATTTGGGGGTGTATTATTATGATAAACTGCCTTTTGAAATTAAAGTATGTCTTTAGCTTTGAACTTCATGCAGCTGTACCCTGTAGCCCCCTCCCCCACGAACGCTAGCTCAAGGATTTGAAATTCCACTGAGTCGTTAATTTTCTGAATCTTGCCATTGTATTCTTAATCCGTCCATAGCCGAGCTACAAAGCCTCACTGCGCCTGCGTGTAATCCTTTTTGAGATGGGAGCTAGCTGCTTACTGCGCATGAGTCACCCAACCCCCCTCTCCACAGAGTCGTTAATTTTCTGAATCTTGCCATTGTGTTCTTAAGCCATCCATAGCTGAGCTACAAAGCCTCACTGCGCCTGCGTGTAATTCTCTTTGAGATGGGAATTTTGAGGCTTTGTTTACAGCAACACTTTGGAAAATCCCTTCTCGAATTTGATTTGCACAGAGCATCACCTCTCTATGCGCCTGTGTGTAAACCTCTTCTCGGATGGGAGCTAGTTGATTCCTGCTCATGCGCCTGTAACTTCACCCACCACTGCTTGCTTGAGTGCCCCAATAAACTTTTTTTTTAATTATGATTTTTTAACTGTTATTTTATCTACAAGCCTGCAAAAACAATCTTGATATTACGATATTCAATCTGTGTATTTGCCTGCACATGGTTGATTTGTGTGCTTTTTATGTACAGTATTTGGGGTTTTAGGGATCAAATTATTATGATGAACTGCCTTTTGAAATTACTGTACTCCACTCTATGTAGTTTCTTTGAACTGCTGCACAACTAATCCTTCATCCCTCCCCCACGCACACACAAACTCTTATCGGCAACCACCTCCACAGAGTCATTCATTTTCTGAAGTTAGTCATTGTGTTTTTAATCCGTCCCTAGCCGAGCGTCAATCGCCTCACTGCACCTGCGTGTACTCTAATCCTCTTTGAGATGGGAGCTTGCTGCTTACTGTGCATGAGTCACCCAACCCCCCTCCACAGAGTGGTTAATTTTCTGAATATTGCCATTGTGTTCTTAAGCCGTCCATAGCCGAGCTACAAAGCCTCACTGCGCCTGCGTGTAATTCTCTTTGAGATGGGAGCTAGCTGATTACTGCACATGACTCACCCCCCCACCCCGAACCACCCCACCCTTTGAGGCTTTGTTTACGGTAACGCTTTGGAAAATCCCTTCTCGATTTTGAAATGTAAATCTGATTTGCACAGCATTGTGAGAATTGAGAGTTAAAAAAAACCATTAACTGATTCATGTTGTTTTGTCATTCATTCTTTTTCATTGGAGTACTGTAGGGGTGGGGGGGTGTTGTCAATGATTATGATTAGCAGGAATGTAAATAAATATTTATTTTATTTTATCAGGAACCAAAAAATACAAATATAAAAATAATCATGAATAATACATACTGTAATGCAGTCTTCATTAAGTTCTTCTGGCAGATTGAAATTGGATAAACATTTAGAAAACATTTGCAAAACATGGACAAACATGAGTAATGCACATTTATAAGAATATTATTTAATAATATATACTGTAATGTATATATATATATATATATATATATATATATATATATATATATATATATATATATATATATATATATAGTAATATTATTTTTTCCGTCTTTATCTTGTTCCTTATTCTGTGTACAGCACAGTAGTTCATTGAGAGGAGATGTTTTGTGTACATCATTACTGCTGTTTATATACTGTACATTTGAGTGTACAAACAGATTAGACAGGACACAACACCCCACCTCCCCCGAGGCCACACTTTTCTCCTGAAACGACAAGAAAACAAAAAATTTGTGCAGTTATGTGCGTATTGCATTATGGCATTGTGTGATGTGTAGTACTACTGTAGATGGCTGGTGCTGCTTTCTCTGGAAAGAAAAAAATTGAGCAGTTAGTAGGCAGTTACTGTACTACTGTCAAACTACTGTAGTCTATACTGGAACTACTGTATACTCTGACTACTGTTAAATACTATGTAACCAGATGGCTGGTGCTGCTCTCTCTGTAAAGAAAAAACTGTAACTACTGTATACTCTGACTATTAGGAACGAAAAAATCTGTGCCATACTTACCTGTATCATACTGTACTTACAATACTACAGTAAAGTACTACTTTCCTGATGCTTGCCCATTACGCGCGATCACAATGGGCAACACAGTCGCAATATGGTCTATATATTTATTGCAGCGTTCCACGGTGAGTACATCGTTCCAAAAACTCATTATGCCTTTCAACAACTCGTCCTTTTAGGATGGTTTCACCACTTTCCGGATATGGTCCTTCAGCTGATACCAGACCATTTCGATCAGATTCGAGTCTGGCGATCTGTCATTGGAAAAAAAGGACAATTGGTTTAAGAGATACAGTACACAGTAAAAACAGTGGTAAAAAAATGAGACACGGTTACCGCACTTACTCCGCTGGCGTCTTCACCCAGTTGATACCGAGCTCAAGGATATGCGCTGTTGACGCGGTATGCTTCGGATCGTTGTCCTGGTAGAAACAGTGACCCTCCGGGAACTCACGTGTGATGTATTGCAGTATCTCAGGGACAATGTTGTCTTGGAAGAAAGCTTTATTCATGATTCCTATAGCAAGAAAAGAAAAGTGCTCAAAAAACTGCATAATAGTACAGTACAGTGCATACAGTAAGGCTACACTAGTAAAGTACAGTGCATAAGGTTACATTTTATTGATATATTTTACCTTCAAAGATGACAATGCATCCTGGTCCACCCCTGAGATTGCACCCCACACATGCAGCTTCACTGGGTGTTTTGGCCGCGGCTTCAAAGATATGCGGCCATTTTGTGGAATGCAAAGGTTACCAATCTCTCCAGAGACACAGTAGACTCATCAGTGAAGATGAAATCCTGGAAAGTTTCTCCACTGTCGATCCATGCCTGGGCCTGGACCACTCTTTTTATTTTGTTTACATCCCGTATCATGGGGTACGCTCTGTAATGACAAGGAATAAATAATTTTAGCGGTACAGTACAGTTTCCTAAACAACACTTTTACCTCCTGTACTGTCCAGTACTAACCTCACACGTCCATATTTCCATCCAATGCTGCGTCTCATCTTCTTTATGCTGGTCTCTGATACAGTGAGATTGTGATTTTCCTGCAGAGTGTATTTCACCCTTAATGCTCTCTTTTCATCATTCTCCTCACTTATTTTGTCCACCAGAAGAGTTGTCTTCCTACAATGTAAAGAAAAACAATCCAGTAAGTAAAAATATTAGAGACAGTAGATCAACAGGATACAATATATTGTTCTATTAATATGCAGCAATATACAATATATATATATATATACTGTTGTAATATAAATATAAATATACAAAATATATATACGGTTGTAATATAAATATAAATATACAAAATATATATACTGTTGTAATTTAAATATAAATATACAAAAAATTTATACTGTTGTAATATAAATATAAATATACAAAATATATATACTGTTGTAATATAAATATAAATATACAAAATATATACACTGTTGTAATATAAATATAAATATACGAAATATATACACTGTTGTAATATAAATATAAATATAAAATTTATATATATACTGTTGTAATATAAATCTAGAGAAATAAGAAAGATATTAGATACAGTACTGTAGATCTACAGTACATTTTTTGATATAATTTTTTTTTAAGTTGTATAAATATACTTACGCGTTAGTTACCCTTGGTGCCCTTTTGCGTTCTCTGTTTTTTCCATGTGCATGAGAGCTCACGGTGGTTGCTGGCACAACGATGCCAGAAGTAGCTAACCAGCGTTGGATAGCAGCACTTCGGTGTCCGCTCGTGTACATCTCCTTAATTCGCATGCTGAGATCCTTGGAAATCTTTTTAACAGGCATTGCTGCGAGTAGAAAGAAATACAAGCACAAGAATGTATATTCGATGTTTAGTCGATGTGTATTCAATGTGCAGTGAATCCACAAAATGTTTAGTGTGAAAAACAGGAAGAGTGCATGACAGCCCTGCAGTGAGGTGCCATCAAAGACACCTCCCTCCAGAGGACACTCACGCTTGCCCGTGTGAGTGGATGCAGAATTTCTCTGCATTTTGATTTAACACAACCGTCTACCCCAGAACTATACACTTATTCTGTCTTGTCCCTCACGTATTTGTTTTTTACTGTATTTTACTCTGAGGACAACACCATGAGTTATTCCTGCAGAGAAGACTAGAGAAGCCTTACTTCAGACCAGAGGAGAAGAAACGACCGTGCGGAGAGAACATAGAAGAGAGAGAAGCAAAAGTAAAGATACCTTGATGTGAAAGCATTTACACAAGGCCGTGTAAGTGTTTATGATATTTTACACTTTATTACACATCACAGTCATTAACCATCATAGTGTTTGAAACGTCTGTGTAGTCCCTCAACCTGTGCTCCCCCTGTTTTGCTTGTTTTTTTCTGTACTATCAAGGATCCTGGATAGGTCCTTTTTTGGGGTCTTGAGCAGCAGGAAGAGATTTGGAAGTAGAGGGGACCCTTATCCACTTCTTAAGGTTGTATTGTTCTATCTTAAGAATTTCATCACCCCACCAATTTATTCTTTAGGGTAGCGCCCGGGCTTTTTCTTGCATCACATTTGAGTACGCCCACTTTCAACACCTGTACCTCGCCGCAATGCATAAAAGGTTACACACTTTGCATAGCCCACCACTCGATGATCTTTATCTGAACTTGCCATTGTCCAGATACTGCATTATGCCATCTGCTTCCATGGATCAACCCCGATTCTACGGACACAGGAACCCACTCGCATCTGCCGTGCCTGTCATGCAGAAAAAGCGAAAGGCGGTTGCCGTTTCCACGCCAAGGCAAAAGCGACAGGCTAAGGCCAATAAAGAAAACCTTCTGCTGACCCCAAAGGCTAAGGATTTTCATAGACGTCAGCCTTATTATGTCAAGAAGATATACGGTGATGTACTCTCGACGCAAAACGATTGGCAGCCAACCCATCGAACCCGCAGACCACCTCCTCCCATACGCTTCGCCGGTTCTATCCGACGACGCTGTCGCTGGTGCCTCTGAAATCCACGAGTCACTTTCTCCTTTGCTCTTAGACGACTCTGCTTTTCGCCCGGAAATCCAAAGGTCACTTTCTCCATCCCTCTTCGACGACGCTGCCGCTTCTCCTATACCGGATATCCACAGGTCACCTCCTCCACCCTTCTTCGATGACGCTGCTGCTTCTCTCCATGGAACCCCCATCTCATCCTCTGTTGCACCCATCCACCCAGATGTCCACACGCATGCACAAGAAGCAGCTCGTTAGACCGGATGCTGATGGGATAAGTGTGGATATCCCCGGGAACTCTATTGTGCTGGCAAAGATAGATCTGCTTCTGGAGACCATGCTAAATGTGGAGCAACGGATGCTACATATGGATCAACGGATGCTAGATATGGATCAACAGATGCAACATATGGATCAACGGATGGATCGATGGATGGAGAAGATAGAGGCTGACATAGCAGGTATACATCATTTGCTCGGTGTTCATGCCCCTGTTTCCCCGACGCCGGAGCAGGAGGGTGACATGGATGTGATGAATGGGAGCATCGACCCCCTTCCATCACCAAGCACACCCCTCCACCAGAAGATGTAGTGTACATGTATGCCGTTGAGGAGGACATGACAACCCCGTCAAGACCACGCCAGGAGACAACACAGCGACCAAGACCGGAGGAAAGCTTCCTCCCAGACAACCTACCATCGCCCGTCGCCTCAAGCACACCCACTCCCAGAAGACCTACATTTGCTCGCATCGATACGGTCCCCGACATCACCCTGTGCGATCTGCCACCGGCGCTCAGGGAGAAGTGTAGGGTGATGAGTGCTGGTGCACCCCACAAGTATGCCTTGTTACTTTTTAAGCACCATGTGCCCTACTCGTACTGCGACTGGGCCTTCAGAGTGAACTACGAAGGAAATCTCGTAAAAAATGCGCTTCCTGCCAATTTAAGAAAGAACATTCTGGATGAAATCCAATTACAGATCCTGTAATGAAAGGCGTTCGAGACTGCATTAATGGCATTTTGCGCCATGCAAGGAATCGGCCATGGACGGACAATCTGGTGGACTTTCTGGTTTAATCACGGGTACTGTAAGACCATACTGTTGTGCTGAACTGTACTGTACATGTTTTGACCTGCTGTACTTAAATAAAGGAGATGTTGTTGTGTGTTTTTTAATTTGTATTTATACAGAAATGTTTTAACTTGCTGTACACACACACAGGACATGCGCAATTCCAGTCCCTGAGGGCCGCAAACAGACCCGGTTTTCAAGGTTGTCCTGAAAACCGGGCCTGTTTGCTGCCCTCGAGTACTGTAGTGGTGCAGGCCTGACTGACTGTTTGGCACACCATCCCACTGTACTGTATATGTTTCTTTAATAAAGTAGATGTTGCGTTTTGTAAACTGTATTTTATGAATAAAGATTTTTTTTAATCACAGGTAAGACCATGCTGTTGTACTGTACATGTTTTGACCTGCTGTACTGTATTTAAATAAAGGAGATGTTGTGTGTTTTACTGTAACTGGTATTAATAAAAAAAGTTTGTAAGTTTTAACTTGCATTTATACAGAAATGTTTTAACTTGCTGTGCACACACACAGGACATGCACAATTCCAGTCCCTGAGGGCCGCAAACAGGCACGGTTTTTGAAAGGTTACCCTGAAAACCGGGCCTGTTTGCTGCCCTCAAGAACTGTACTGGCGCAGGCTTGACTGACTGTTTTGCACACCATCCCACTGTATTCTGTATGTTTTGACTTTCCGTTCTTTGATAAAGGAGATGTTGCGGTTTGTATATTATATGAGTAAAAAATTTGTTTTTAAAACATGTGACTGTAAACCATACATTTACTTTCTATACATAAATGTTTTCACTACTGTAGCAGTAAACCATACACCTGTTGATGTTTTGAATTGCTGTGCACTTAAAAATTTTCTACATTGTACAGTATTTGTAAATAAATGTTTTTGTACTTACTCCACCAATAAAATAACATGTTGATTTGTTTTACATTGTTCCATTGGCTCCTTTGCTACTGTAACAAAATACAGTGTTTCTAGAATGTACACTACTGTCCAGGCATACTGCACTGTATACTGTAGGCATGCTCAGTATAAGAGTATTAAAAAAATAGAATACACATACTGTACTGTACTGTATGTACTGGCACTGTATAGAAGACACATACTGTTTTCTTTTTTACACGAAACACCTGCAAGTCGACACATTACTGAAGCGCATGCGCATTACAATTCATGAATATCTGCCATCTGGCGGGCACGCGAAGAATTGCAACCTATTAAATCCGAACCATTCTCAATAAACGCATCAACCGCGCGTCAACCGCGCATGCCCCGCGCATGACCCGTGGCTGAGAACGCAAAATGAATGCGGCATGCTCCCGGTGAAGTGCGTCGCATTCCAGGAAAAAGCCAGGGAAAAACCTGCGATGTGTTAGAATAAAATGAGCCGCAGCAGTTAGCTCCTTTTTAGCAATCTCAATCTTATCAGTCAATTCTGCCAACACAAGTTTATCATGTTCAATTAGAATGACTATCAGCTCCAATGAGCATCTAGTAAGAGATGCTTCCCAACGTTCTTTCAAAGAGATATCAAATAATTCAAAGGCAGGGAAAAGCTTAATCCTCAAACCTCTTGGGATTATTTTGTATAAGAGATAATTATCGAGTGCCGTGCGTTCCACCAGCTACGCAGTCTCCTCTGTGATAGATATTTAAACGTATTCAGAGCATCTGTCTCTGTAGATCCAGAGACAGGGGTATCAGTACTGTTGTCAGCTAAATCAGTGCGTGAAAATGAGAAAGCTGCTTTGGCGCTGGCAATTCTCTGCTCTTCCTGCGCACTAAAATTCATACTAGCTCTTGCATGAAAAAGGAAGGGAAGGTATTTAATTAAAAGTGGAGCTGGTATAAGAATTGCTATAGAGAGAAAGCAAAAGACATATAATAGAACACCCAAAAGTATACCACATCGACACAATATATCACTGTTGCCCCAAAACTGTAAATATGTAGTATAATAACACTAGACAGTGGTGCTAAAGGATGATAGAAATATATAGCAACAAGGAAAGCAACCTTTCAAGAAGCACACGGCATACCAAGGGAATATTAACAATGAGTTAATTATACTGGGTTAAAAACAAGGGAAGAAAATTAAAAGAGGAGGGGGACTCACATCTACCAAGCATATATACCTAGAGGCAAAGGTACAAGGATAAGGCAAATCAAGCACCAGAGGATGTTCAACAAACACAAGAAGCGCTCAATTGAGCATATATGTGTTTCATAAGCACACACTGCAGATTAGTGCACATCCAGTAAAAAATCACTGTTTGTTGTAGAGAGATAACTGCAGAAAGTGGAGGCAGTAATAGCACATGTAACAATATTATGTATACATCACCACTTAAAGCATAGGTGTCAAGGGCCAAATAAAAAATGATCAGAGCCTCTTGTCAGGAAAAGCGGTAGGGGTCCCACTTCACAGACTCCACTCCAACGTGTTTCGACTTAAAACGGTCTTCTTCGGGGAGTGGTGAGGGGAGTAATAGTAAAATTGCATATTTAATTTATTTTAAAGTACAGTACTGTACATGCTCGGACCCTGTTGGGGTGAAGTGAGGGGGTTCTTTATTTCTAGGTGCCCTAGAAAAGAAGTTCCCACGCCAATTGGCCGTGAACTTGACCGAGGCCCTAAGTAGTTCCCACGCCAATTGCGCGAATATATATATAATATATATATATATATATATAATTTAAAATAACCCGTTCTGTGGGTCTGAGCGGGTTGAAATTCGCCTGGTCCTCATGCGGAAGGACCCTTGCCATAGTGGCGAAATATCAGCCTTGCACGACCCCCGGAACCGGAGATACCAAAAGACAGTTTAAAGCACATTACCAAAGTGGCTTTTTTTCTGCCATGCAAGTCAATGGCAGAAACCTGAAATTTAACATTACCCTGACTCCGTTCTGTTGCCACGAGAGGGTCGCAATTTGCCATGCAATCCTGCCGCAACTAGGACTACATGGTGACCAAATCTGAGCCCTCTAGGTTGAACAGAACCGGAGTTGTGGGTTCCAGGTTTCTGCTCATTCTGACAGCCGTTTCAAAGCTTTCTCCGCCATTACGCTCAATGGTAGGACCCTCCTCACCGGCGTGACCCTTTCTTGTCGCCATTACTGCTCGGACCCTGTTGGGGTCAAGTGAGGGGGTTCCTAACATCTAGGGGCAAATTTTTTTTATCTCTAGGTGCCCTGGAACAGAAGTTCCCACGCCAATTGTCCTAGTTCCCACGCCAATTGCGCGCTCATTGCTCTTTTTTTACAATGTTGCAGAGCTTGCGGCTTTGCGGTCAGGCAGTTAAAAAAACAGTGCAGCAAGCCTCTACATTTGTTACACTGTCAAAGGAGCAAATGGAAGCAATGTGAGACAATTCAACATGTTCTTTTATTGGTGGAGTCAGTACAAAAACATTTATTTACAAATACTGTACAATGTTGAAACATTTAAAATGCACAGCAATTCTAACCATCAACACACAATAATACATACTGCAGCCTTTATTAAATTCTTCTGGCAGATTGAAATCGGAGAAACATTTACAAAACATTTGTAAAACATGGAGATACATGAAAAATGGACGTTTATACTGTATGAATATTAATTTATAATACAGTATATATGCAGTGTATATATATACTGTATATAAAATCTACTGTTTGTTTTTGGTGCATGGGGCACAGGGAGTTAAAGTGACTTGCTTTTTATGTACTGTATTTGGGGGTTGTCTTTGGGGGTTTATTCATCAAATTATTATGATGAACTGCCTTTTGAAATTACAGTGCTGTTAACTATTTCAGCCACACACCTCCAGAGTTTTTAATCCCTCCCTAGCCAAGCGTCAATCGGCTGAGTCACCCTATCCTACCAACCCCCTCTCTCCACTGGGTCGTTAATCTTCTACATATTGCCATTGTGTTCTTAATCCGCCCATAGCCGAGCTACAAAGACTCAGTACGCCTGCGTCTCATCACACAACCCCCCTCCCCCAACCCTTAGAGGCCTGTTTTGTTAACGGTAACGCTTTGGAAAATCCCCTCTCGAATTTGAAATGTAAATCTGATGTGCACAGCACTGTGAGAATTGAGAGTAAACTGATACTGTATTTCATCAGGGTGTGAAAACATTTGTCAGTCAGTATGGTTTACAGTCACATGTTTTTTTTTTCCAACCAAAAAAGTTTTTATTGAGTGCATGGTACAATTATCACATTTTCTGCCAACCCATTGTCTTATACAACAGTACCCATACCAACTCATTTTATAAGTAGACTCACGTAAGACATACCGGGGTTACGTACAGACCAACAAGACTGACAATCATACGACACCAGGGGGAGGAGGAAGGGAGGGGGGGGGTGAGGTTGCCCCAGAGAGGCTTCAGCTCCGTTGGGCTCATCTTGGAAACTACGGTTCCATCAAGGCTCTGGATCTCTTGGGCTTTGAAGACTTCCGGTCCGATAGATCTCAGGTTAACTGCAATCGTAATGTTGGCGTCTAATCTCACGTATGTATCCTAGTCCCTGCTCGCTCATTTTGCTTCCGAATTTAGTTATCCCCTCTTGTTGATCGTATTCTATGTCTCCCCGTCCCCTACACTCATCAAAGGAGAACGCGCCTAGAGCTATTAGAGCAGTATGTTGGAGGCATTGATCCCTGGGATACCGTTCAGGTCTAGCCATGGAGACCAGACTTTTAGAAAGTTTGTGCCGGTGTCGTTAACCAGACTCGTTAACTGTTCCATCCGGCAAACGTGCCAAATTCTGTTCCTGATTTTTGGGATATTTGGTAGTTCCGACTGCTTCCACAATGCTGCGATTTCGCACCTCAGGGCAGTTGCAAAATGTGCAATCAATTTGTGCTCTGACCTGTTTAACCCCGGGGTGCGTCTGGCCAGCAGAAACAACCAGGGGTCTAAAGGGATCGCGCAGTCGAGAATTCTCTGGAGCCAATTTCTGATATCTTCCCAGATTGGGAGTATCTTGGTGCAACCCCACAGCATGTGCAGCAAGTCTGCCTGCTCCCCATATTGTTTAGGGCACAATGGAGGGTAACCCCTGACAAACTTTGATAATCGTAATGGGGTCAAATACCACCTCATCAGGACCTTATACGCGTTCTCCTTCAATGTCGTGCAGATTGAGCTCTTAGCTGCCGCTAAGACAATATAGTCCCAGTCCTCGTCCTCTAGTGTGTCCCCCAGATCTCTTTCCCATCTATTCTTATATTTTAGTGTCACGTCGGCGTCAGAAGTCGGACAGACCACCGCCTTGTACATCGTAGAGATAAGTCCCTTGGTTCCTGTTCCAGTAGAACAGAGCTGTTCAAAATTAGTGCGTTTAGCTCGAATGGGAAATTTATCATAGAAAGCTCTTAGCTGGAGGTATCTAAAGAATTCAGAATTTGGAATTGATTTTTCAGACTTAATTTGCTCAAACGGTTTGATAGATATTCTACCCTTCAGGTGTAAAAGGCGAGTATAGTCCTTCTGTGTCCATGTAATAAAATCTTTCTTCTGCAGGCCCGGAGCGAAATCAGGGTTTCCCAAAATTGGGGTCATCAAAGAGTGTTGTCTCATCAAGACGTGTTTATATTTGCTTTTGTCCCATACTGCCAAAGAGCTGACAACCGCGGGGAGCGGGTGTGTGAAGTCCTTGCGGACCTTATTTGGGAGCCAGATCAGGTCCTGCAATGCGACCGGGGCACAGCAGGCCGCCTCCAGTTCCACCCATCGCCTCCGACTAGGGTGGGTGAGCCACTGGATAATTTGGGTCAATTGGGCTGCTCTGAAGTATGATAACAGGCAAGGTACCGCTAATCCTCCTCTTGTTGTGGGCCGAATTAGCGTGCTAGTTTTGATGCGGGGGGGTTTTATTACCCCAGACAAACTTCACCATTGCGGACTGTAACCGAAGGATCTCTTCCCTGATTATAGGGACCGGAAGAGTCTGAAATAGGTACAGAATTCTGGGAAGGAGATTCATTTTTAGAGATTGAATCCTGCCAATCCAGGATATGTTGTACCCTGCCCATTTCCGGAGATCTTCCTTCAGTGTCCGTATTAGTCTGGGGTAATTCGCCTTATAAAGGGTGCCTGATTGCTTCGTGATATTTATCCCTAAATATTTTATGGAGGAGGTTTGCCATTTGAATTCAAAGTTCACCGTGATCAGTTTCTCGGTGGCCTTAGGTAAGTTGATATTTAGGGCTTCTGATTTTGCTTGGTTAATTTTGAACCCAGATATCGCATTAAATTCCCCTAGCAATTGAAAGACGTTCGGTAGAGAGGTGAGGGGCTGTGATAGCGTGAGTATCACGTCATCAGTGTACAGGGCCACTTTATGTGGCTGGTCACTAATTTGGATTCCTGCTATATTCGGACTGAGGCGTATGTGCGCCGCTAGGGGTTCGATGCATAGCGCAAAGAGAAGGGGTGACAGAGGACAGCCTTGTCTGGTGCCGCTCTTAATCTGGAATTCTTCCGAGGGGAAGCCCTGGTGTCTGACCTTCGCCGTCGGTCCCCGATACAGAGCGAGAATTGCCTCTATCATTCTCCCACCCAGGCCGAACGCCCCCAGCGTCTCCCTCAAGTAGGGCCAGTCAATTCTGTCGAACGCTTTTTCTGCATCTAAACTAAGCACCATAGACGGGATATGTTTTTTTTGCGCCAGATCAATCAAATCTATTATCCGTCTGGTGTTATCAGCTGCTTGTCGACCACATATGAACCCCACTTGATCAGGATGGACCAACTTGGACAACACCTGGTTAAGGCGGTTAGCTAAAAGTTTGGAAAAGATTTTGGTATCTGAGTTTATTAAAGAGATGGGCCTATAGCTTTTACAGTCCGCTGGGTCCTTTCCTTGTTTGTGGATTACTGAGATAGGCGCCTGGAGCATCGGGCCCGGGATGGGGGCACCATTCATGAAGGAATTACACAGTTTTAGTAGATGAGGAGCTAGTATTTTGCGAAATTTCTTATAATAGAGATTGGAAAAGCCATCCGGGCCTGGGGCCTTGGCTGCTTTAAATGACTTCATTACCTCTAGGAGTTCCTCGATAGTAAAGTCTGCCTGTAGTGCGTCCCTCTCCTCTCTGGTCACTTTAGGCAATTGAGCCTCTGTTAAGAACGTCTTTAGTCGTGCTTTTGTGGTTGGCGTGTGTGCCACCTTCGCCCCGTCGTAGAGGGTTTCATAATATGTTTTAAATTCATTAACTATTTTTTGGGGGTCAGAGGTCAGATCCCCCTGCTCTGTTCGAATTTTCTGAATTTGGGAGACTTGGTTTTTGTCTCTTAGTTTGTTGGCAAGTAGGGTATCTGGCCTGTTTGCTTTCTCGAAAAATTTCCGCTTAGACCATGTCAGCTCCTTTTCAGCACGGGAGGTCAGCAAGATATTAAGTTTGGTTTTAGTGTCTAGCAGCTCCTTAAGGGTCATTGCATCTTTGCTATTTTTATGTCGAGCTGAGAGGACTGCCAATTCTTCTTGTAACTGATTGATTTTTTTGTCCTTCTCCCTCTTTCGCCTGCTTGCAATCCTTATGAGCTCTCCTCTCAGAGTCGCCTTATGGGCTTCCCATAGGGTAGCCTGCGAAGTCACGCTTCCCGTATTCTCTTGAAAATATTCCCTGATTCTATCCCCTATATTTTGTGCAATTTCGGGGATTTTTATTAAAACTTCATTAAGTTTCCAGTTCGCTCCTGGTCTGTCCAGAATAAAATCGGAGCACCGCAGCTCTATCGGCGCATGATCTGACCACGAAATATCGTGGATGCCCCAGTGGGAGATCTGTGAAACCATTCTAATGGATATAAAGAGGTAGTTTATCCTACTATATCTGTCATGTGGGTGGGAGTAGAATGTAAATCCTTTGTCCTGGCGGTGTTGTTCCCGCCATATATCTAAAAGGTTATTAGCTTTCAGCCCTCTATTCCAGGTTTGTCTGACCTTTGATCTAGCTTTGCTGCTCGGGGTGCATCTATCCATTACTGGATCTAATGTCTGATTAAAATCGCCCCCTAGTATTACGCATCCCTGTGCTATTCTCTGGAGGACGGAGAAAAACCTTTCCAGGAAAGCTTCTGTACCTTCACTTGGCGCATAAACGTTTGCCAGTGTGATCGGCTGACCTCTTATTTCGCCGCTTATAATCAGAAATCGGCCGTTGTAGTCTTTTTTAATGGTCTTAATCGCAAAGGGCAAACGGTTATGCAGTAGAATGGCTACTCCTCTTTTTTTTTTGTTGGCTGAGGCTGAGAACCAATTCCTAAACCTATAATCAATATATTTTGGTGAGCTAGCTTTGGAAAAATGCGTTTCTTGTAATAGAATTATGTCAGGGTCTGTTTTTTTGTAGTCCGCCATAGCTAGTCTGCGTTTCCCTGGACTGTTAAAGCCTTTCACATTATGTGAAATAATGGTGATCCCTTTACTCATGAGTGTATTTCCAAACCTTTTCGCTTTTCCAATCAACCGTCAGAGCCCATGGTATGACGAAGGCTGGGGTGCCTACCCAGGTTCCCTCAGATGTCTGTTGGTATTGAAGCCTCTTGGTGTTATCGTGAACTCTGCTGGCCCAGTTGTGGAGCTTGGTCCTAGGATCCATCTCCGGTCTCCCTTCCTTGTTTCTGTGCTCGCGGGCTGTATGGGGGAAAAACAAAGGGACACACACCGGGGAAACACGGGGAACACAACATAGACAAATAGAACCTTTGGTGTACAGTCGGGGCCAACCCCCCGCTGTCACTTGGCTGCCCCTCCTGGGTGTCCGGTCCGGGCTCTAGCTCGGGTGGTTTCCCTCCCGTCTCCAGAGCCCCCCTCCACCGGCCCAGTGGGGTCTTGCATGGGCCCCCTGAGGGATAACCCCCAGGTGCCCACGTGGAGTCCCATGACGATGGTAGGCGTGAGCTCTCCTCCCTCCCCTCCCCGCCAAGTAGTGCCATATAAAACAAAACCTGTAACCACTTTTTTTTTTTTTTTTTCCCTTTCCCCCCCTTTCTCCTCTCCCTCCTTTTTTTTTTTTTTTGTTTGTGAACCAGAACTGTTTGTAACCGTAGCACTCCCTACCTATGTCTGCATTCTGCATTCTTTGATGTTGCCTATATCTAGTGAGCTAAGGACCTAATTCCTTTCCCCCCCTTACCTCCGGATCCCGGGAAGCCCTTTTAATTCTCCCTCCGCGTGTCTTGTTTCTACCCTTTATAGAGTGAGCTGTGTGTGCCTTTATTTTTTATCTTTATTTTTATACTAACTAATACTTATATGGCTGTGTTGTAACTGTAATTCGTGGCTTCGGTGGGTGTTTAAACTGTTTGCGACATTGTCCATCGCGGGCCTATGACGTATGTCCGCCTTTGGCCTCTTGTCTCTAGTCTGTACCACCTCCGCCTCTACCAAGATGGCCACCGGGCCATATCCTGTGACGTCCTTCCGGCCGTCGCCATTTTCCCTTCGGCTGGTCTCGGAGATGGGTGCTTGTCTTCCCGCCACTGGTCCTTCTTCTTCCGGTGCTGTTCTCTCCATCTGCCATGGCCAGGGACACCTCCATCTTGGCCAGCTTGCGTTCCACGGCCATCCTCCGTGACCCGCTTCCCTCCGTTCGGCCGCCCGACAAGGTAAGTGTGCTGCGGGTCTCCTTTTTCAGCTCGTCGGCCAGTCTTCATCCGCTTCCACGTATTTAGGGATATTTTTACCCCATTGCTGGGACTTTGATGGGTGATGTCTCATCCCTGCTTGAGTTGAGGGTGTAGGGCAACAGCGCCATTTTAATACAAACTGGGTCCGCAACTGCGGAAACTTTAGGTGTGGTGAAACGCATTGTCCACTGTGTTAGTCTTTATCTCCCCTCTGCGGTTCCCGGCTTCGTTTTGGGCTAGCCACTCTCTGCCAGTCCACCTCTCGTGCTGGCTCCTCTTGAGGCCTGTTGATCGGGGCCTCTTTCACTCCCAGTTTGTGGAGGAAGTCGTCCCCCTCCTCTGGTTCTCTCATGGAGACGGCCTTCCCGTTCTTGATGACCAGTAGGCCGAACGGGAAGGTCCATCTGTATCTGATGGCTCTGTCCTGGAGGAGCCTCGTGACCGGCTGCAGTTTCTGCCGTCTAGCCAGTGTGAGAGGGGAGAGATCCTGGAACAATTGGAGGGTAGTTTCCTCGAACTTGCAGGCATTTTGGGTGCGTGTCTTCTGGAAGAGTGATTCTCGGGTGCGAAAGTAATGCAGCCTCGCTATTACGTCACGAGGTTGTTGATTAGCCACAGGTCTGCTCCTGAGAGCTCGATGTCAGCGGTCCATCAGAAGCTCCGGTGCAGGGGTGTCAGGCAGCAGGGACGTCATTCAGCGGGAGACAAAGTCTTCTATCTCTGTGATCTCTTCAGGGATGCCGCGGATCCGTATGTTATTGCGGCGATCCCTGTTCTCTGCATCTTCCTGTCTCTCTGCTATTTCTGTGATTTGGGCTTGTAAGTGTGAGGATCTCTTGTCTGATTTTCGTATGGCTTTTGAAGTTGCCGCCATTTTCTTCTCCAGGGTCCCTGTGCGCTCCCCCACTCCCTGAACCTCCTTACGGAGCTCCTGTATTTCTGCCCGAAAAAGTTTGTGCATGTCATTTTAGAGCCGATCAAAATCACAGCGCCTTACCGGCAGCTGTTCAGGCTCCTCCACTGCCTCCTCCTCTCGGTCGGAATCCGACCCCGCGGCTGAGCCCGCCGCCATTTCGGCTCCGGTACCCTTTGCCCCTGATCTGTTCAGGTATCTGCGTAGATCGCTCGTGGCCTTCTTTTTATTAGTTTGCGGGGCCATCTCTGAGTGTTCTTTGTTAGCTGTATATAAGTGCCGGGGTTTGAGGATCGCAAGAAAGTGGTTATTTTAGCTCTATTGTGTTGGCGGGGGACGGAGCTCTAGGCTTAAGCAGCCATCCGCCTCAACATCGCGCATGCGCCTCCTACAGTCACATGTTTTAAATACAATACAGTACATTCTTTAATATCTTTAAAATAAAAATATATAAATATAATTTAAAATAATCCGTTCTATGGGTCTGAGCGGGTTGAATCGGAGAAACATTTACAAAACATTCTTATTCATTGGTGCACTGTAGGGGTGGTTGTCAATGATTATGATTCACAGGAAAGAGAATAAATATTTATTTTATTTTATCAGGAACCAAAAAATACAAATATAAAAATAATCAGGAATTATACATAATGCAGTCTTTATTAAGTTCTTTTGGCAGCTTGAAATTGGATAACCATTTGGAAAACATTTGTAAAACATGGGGAAACATGAGTAATGCACATTTATAAGAATATCTTTTAATACTATATATAGTACTGTAATGTACTGTATAATATATATACTATATACTGTATAGTAATATTATTTTTTCCGTCTTTATCTTTTCCTCATTCTGTCTGCAGTACAGTAGTTCATTGAGAGAGGAGAGGTTTTGTGTACATCATTACTGCTGTTTATATACTGTACATTTGACTGTACAAGCAGATTTGACAGGACACAACGCCCCCATCTCCCCCTAGGCCCCCCTTTTTCCTGAAACGACAAGAAAACAAAAAATTAGTGCAGTTACTGTACTGTACTGTACTGTATGTGCGTACTGTGCTGTATTATGGCAGAACTACTGTAGGTGGCTGGTGCAGCTTTCTCTGGAAAGAAGAAAATGGAGCAGTTAGTAGGCAGTTACTGTAGTACTGTCAAACTAGTCTACTGTATACTGGAACTACTGTATACTCTGACTACTGTTAAATTCGATGTACTGTAACCTGATGGCTGATGCTGCTCTCTCTGTAAAGAAAAAACTAACTACTGTATACTATTACTATCTGGAAAGAAAAAATCTGTGCCATACTTACCTGTATCATACAGTACTTACAATAGTACAGCACAGTACTACTTTCCTGATGCTTGCCCATTACGCGCGATGACAATGGGCAACACAGTGGCAATATGGTCTATATATTTATTGCAGCGTTCCACGGTGAGTACATCGTTCCAAAAACTCATTATACCTTTCAACAACTCGTCCTTTTTGGAGAGTTTCGCCACTTTCCGGATATGGTCCTTCAGCTGATGCCAGATCATTTCGATCGGATTGAAGTCTGGCGATCTGTCATTGGAAAGAAAGGACAATTGTTTTAAGAGCTAAAAACAGTGGGGAACAAAAATAGGACACGGTCTACTGCACTTACTCCGCTGGCGTCTTCACCCAGTTGATGCCGCGCTCAAGGATATGCGCCGTTGACGCGGTGTGCTTGGGATCGTTGTCCTGGTAGAAGCGGTGACCATTGGGGAACTCGCGTGTGTTGTATTGCACTATCTCGGGCACAATGTTGTCTTGGAAGAAAGCATTATTCATGATTCCTATAGCAAGAAAAGCAAAGTGCTCAAAAAACTGCACAATAGTACAGTACAGTGCATACGGTAAGGCAACACTAGTCAAGTACAGTGCATTAGGCGACATTATATTTGATAAATTTTACCTTCAAAGATGACAATACATCCCGGTCCACGCCTAGAGATGGCACCCCACACATGCAGCTTCACAGGGTGTTTTGGCCGCGGCTACAAAGATATGCTGTCTTTTTTGTGGAACGCAAATCTTGCAAATCTCTCCAGTGACACAGTAGACTCATCAGTGAAGATGCAATCCTGGAAAGTCTCCCCGCTGTCGATCCATGCCTGGGCCTGGAGCACTCTTTTGATTTTGTTTGCATCCCGTATCATGGGGTACGCTCTGTAATGACAAGGAATAAAACATTTTAGCTGCACAGTGCAGTACAGTTTGCTAAACAACACTTTTACCTCCTGTACTGTCCAGTACTAAAATCACACGTCTATATTTCCATCCAATGCTGCGTCTCATCTTCTTTATGCTGCTCTCGGATACAGTCAGATTGTGCTTTTCCTGCAGAGTATTTTTAACCCTTAATGCACTCCTCTCATCATTCTCCTCACTTATTTTGTCCACCAGAAGAGTTGTCTCCCTACAATGTAAAGAAAATATATTGTTTTATTAATATGTAGCAATATAAAATGTATATAAATGTAATGTTGTAATATACAGTAAATATAAATATACAAAAAATGTATACTGTTGTACTATAAATATACAAAATAAATATACTGTTGTAATATAAATATAAATATACATCCTACTGCTGCGGCCGAGTTTATTCGAGCATTTGCCCGTTCTCGGCCGCAGCAGTAACCTGGCGCGTGCCGGAGGGTGCCGGGCGTGCGCCGAAGCCTCGGAGGAGAGGCCCGCCGATCGGGGCTTCCCCCTTTCCTTACCGGGTCCGCCGGGTCCCCCGGAACGTCCCGCCGCCGTCCCCCACATCAAGTAGATCCACGCGACACCAGGGCTCCCTCGGGGAGCCCTGGGCACGCGTACAGGCGGCACAGGCACCCGATGATGCGTGACCGTGCATCGGTGATGCGCGGCACGCTGAGGGAGTGCGGCTCGCAAGCCGGGACATTTCCCGGCTTGCGGAATGAGCAGCACTCGAATAAAGTGTGCCGCCTGTGTATATA
Organism: Ascaphus truei; assembly: GCF_040206685.1. Classification (NCBI taxonomy): domain Eukaryota; kingdom Metazoa; phylum Chordata; class Amphibia; order Anura; family Ascaphidae; genus Ascaphus; species Ascaphus truei. The sequence goes on from NW_027457048.1 coordinate 48,115, forward strand.
CAGTATACCCTTGTAAGATTAATTGAAATATACAAAAAATGTATACTGCTGTACTATAAATATAAATAGACAAAATATATATACTGTTGTACTATAAATATAAATATACAAAATAAATATACTGTTGTAATATAAATATACATCCTATATATACCGTTGTAAGATAAATTGAAATATACCAAAAAATGTATACTGTTGTACTATAAATATAAATAGACAAACTATGTTGTAAAATAAATCAACAGAAATAACAACAGTATTACAGTAGATACAGAACTGTACTGTAGATGTACTGTACTGTATGAACAGTACAGTACAGTACGTACAGTTTTCTATATTTTTTTTTGTTAAGTTTTATAAATTTACTTACGCGTTAGTTACCCTTGGTGCCCTTTTCCGTATGCATGATAGCTCACGGTGTTTGATGGCACAACGAGGCCATAAGTAGCTAACCAGCATTGGATAGCAGCAATTCGGTGTCCGCTCGTGTACATCTCCTTAATTCGCATGCTGAGATCCTTTGAAATCTTTTTAACAGGCATTGCTGCGAGTAGAAAGAAATACAAACACAAGAATGTATATTCGATGTTTAGTCGATGTGTATTCTATGTGCAGTCAATACACAAAATGGATGGTGTATTTATACGGTAATGACTCACATTAGAGTACGCCCACTTTCAACACCTGTACCTGGTCACCATGCATATAAGGTCACACACTTTGCATAGCCCACCACTCCATGATCTTTATCTGAACTTGGTATAAAAAATGCACAGATGCGCACCAGGGATTAGTGAAAGGTAATTTATTAAAAATGTACACAGTAACTGAGGGGATCCAACCCACCTCAGAAAAGCTAAGCAGCTAAAACGACTAAGTACCACCAGAGAGAAATTCTATTTGTTACTATACCCTAAGCTGCACAGCATAAAAATTACAGTTAATGCATATAAAATAAACATGGAATAAACAACATGAAAAAGCCTATCTATCGATTCGTGATGAAACCGCCATAGGATAAAACACTGGCAAGGGGAGACCTAGAGGTCAAGACAGGTCATCCTGCGCGTGTTTGCTGGCAAGCTGTGACGGAGCCTGCAGGAGACAGCAGCGTTTTTTTCCATCTCCGCGGTGCCAAGATCCGGATCCTCTGCAGACACCGCGAGTCTGCTGACTGTCTCAGTGTGAGTGTCCGTCTCCCCTTGCCAGTGTTTTTTCCTATGGCGGTTTCATCACGAATTGATAAATAGGCTTTTTCATGTTGTTTATTTCATGTTTATTTTATATGCATTAACTGTAATTTTTATGCTGTGCAGCTTAGGGTATAGTCACAACTAGAATTTCTCTCTGGTGGTACTTAGCCGTTTTAGCTGCTTAGCTTTTCTGAGGTGGGGTTGGATCCCATCAGTTACTGTGTACATTTTTAATAAATTACCTTTCACTAATCCCTGGTGCGCATCTGTGCATTTTTTATACCTTGTTTTTCAGGGTGTCTTCCCCCCTTTTCAGGGGGGTTCACCTTGAGTTGGGAGCTTCTGGGGAGTCGCTCCATGTGCATGCTGCAAAGGGACTATCCACATTTTCATACAGCACGAGCGCTGAATATCCTGCTCTTTCTACTTTATCTGAACTTGCCATTGTCCAGATACTGTACTGCATTGTGCCACCTGCTTCCATGGAGCAACCCCGGTTCTATGGACGCAAGAACCCACTCACCTCTGCCGTGCCTGTCATGCTGAAAAAGCGAAAGGCGGTTGCCGATTCCACGCCAAGGGCAAAGCGACAGGCTAAGGCCAATAAAGAAAACCTTCTGCTGACCCCAAAGTTTAAGGGTTTTCTTAGACGTCAGCCTCATTATGTGAAGAAGATATACGGTGATGTACTCTCGACACAAAACGATTGGCAGCCAACCCATCGAACTCGCAGACCAATTCCTCACATATGCTTCGACGACTCTGCTGTAGCTGTCCCTGAAAACGTCAGCCCGTCTTCTCCACCCCCATCTTCTCCGGTTCCATCTGACGACGCTGCCGCCTCTGAAATTCACGGGTCATTGTCTCCTTTGCGCTTAGACGACTCTGCTTCTCACCCGGAAATCCAAAGGTCATTTTCTCCAACCCTCTTCGACGACGCTGCCACTTCTCCTCTACCGGGTATCCACAGGTCACCTCCTCCACTCTCCCTCGATGCCGCTTCTGTCCATGGAACCCCCAACTCATCCTCCGTTGCACCCATCCCCCCAGATATCCACACGCCATGCACAAGAAGCAGCTCGTTAGACCGGATGCTGAATGGGATAAGTGTGGATCTCCCCGGGAATTCTATTGTGCTGGCAAAGATAGATCTGCTTCTGGAGACCATGTTAAATGTGGAGCAACGGATGCTACAAATGGAACAACGGATGGATCAACGGATGGAGAAGATAGAGGCTGACATTGCGGGCATACATTATTTGTTCGGTGCTAATGCCCCTGTTTCCCCGACGCCGGTGCAGGGGGGTGACATGGATATGATGAATGGGACCTTCGACCCCCTTCCATCACCAAGCGCACCCCCTCCACCAGAAGATGTAGTGTACATATATGCCCTTGAGGAGGACATGACAAGCCCGTCAAGACCACGCCAGGAGACAACACGGCGACCACGACCGGAGGAAAGCTTCCTCCCAGACTACCTACCATCGCCCGTCGCCTCAAGCACACCAGTTCCCAAAAGACCTACACCCGCTCGCATCGAAAAGGTGCCCGACATCACCCTGTGCGATCTGCCACCGGCGTTCATGGAGAAGTATAGGGTGAGGAGTGCTGGTGTACCCCACAAGTATGCCTTGGTGATTTTTAAGCACCATATTCCCTACTCGTTGTACTGCGAGTGGGTGTTCAAAGTCAACTACGATGGGATTCGCGTAAAAAAGGCGCTTCCTGTCAATTTAAGGAAAAACATTGGGGAAGAAATGCGGCGCTTTTATGCAGTTACAGATCCTGTAACGAAAGGCGTTAGAGACTGCATTAATGGCGTTTTGCGCATGCAAGGAATCGGCCCTGGATGGACAATGTGGAGGACTTTCAGTGAGACCATACTGTTGTGCTGAACTGTATTGTACTGTACATGTTTTGCCCTATAGTACCCGCTGTACTTAAAAAAGGAGATGTTGTTGTGTGTTTTTTTACACAGGACATGCACAACTCCAGTCCCTGAGGGCCGCAAACAGGCACGGTTTTCAAGGTTGCCCTGAAAACCTGCCCTGTTTGCTGCCCTCTAGGACTGAACTGGTGCAGGTCTGACTGACAGTGTTGCGCACCATCCCACTGTACTGTACTGTATACAGTACTGTGTTTCTTTAATAAAGGAGATGTTACTTAAAATGCTTCAACATTGTATTTGTAAATAAATGTTTTTGAACTGACTGAACAAATAAAAGAACATGTTGATTTGTCTTACTATACTGTGCATTGTTTCCATTTGCTCCTTTGATATTACTGTATAACAAAATACAGAGTAACAAATGTCGAGGCTTGCTGCACTGTTTTTTTACTGCCTGATCGCGTAAAATGGTGTGGGAACTAGGGCAATTGGCATGGGAACTAGGTCAATTGGCGTGGGAACTTCTGTTCCAGGGCACCTAGAGATAAAATTCATTTTGCCCCTAGATGTTAGGAACCCCCTCACTTGACCCCAACAGGTTTCGAGCAGTAATGTATTGTATTTAAAACATGTGACTGTAAACCATACTGACAGACAAATGTTTTCACACCCTGATGAAATACAGTATCAGTTTACTCTCAATACTCACAGTGCTGTGCACATCAGATTTACATTTCAAATTTGAGAGGGGATTTTCCAAAGCGTTACCGTTAACAAAACAGGCCTCTAAGGGTTGGGGGAGGGGGATGGTGTGATTAGACGCAGGCGTACTGAGTCTTTGTAGCTCGGCTATGGGCGGATTAAGAACACAATGGCAATATGCAGAAGATTAACAACCCAGTGGACAGAGGGGGTTGGTAGGCTAGGGTGACTCAGCCGATTGATGCTTGGCTAGGGAGGGATTAAAAACTCTGGAGGTGTGTGGCTGAAATAGTTAACAGCACTGTAATTTCAAAAGGCAGTTCATCATAATAATTTGATGAATAAACCCCCAAAGACAACCCCCAAATACAGTACATAAAAAGCAAGTCACTTTAACTCCCTGTGCCCCATGCACCAAAAACAAACAGTAGATTTTATATACAGTATATATATATACTGCATATATACTGTATTATAAATTAATATTCATACAGTATAAACGTCCATTTTTCATGTATCTCCATGTTTTACAAATGTTTTGTAAATGTTTCTCCGATTTCAATCTGCCAGAAGAATTTAATAAAGGCTGCAGTATGTATTATTGTGTGTTGATGGTTAGAATTGCTGTGCACTTTAAATGTTTCAACATTGTACAGTATTTGTAAATAAATGTTTTTGTACTGACTCCACCAATAAAAGAACATGTTGAATTGCCTCACATTGTTTCCATTTGCTCCTTTGACAGTGTAACAAATGTAGAGGCTTGCTGCACTGTTTTTTTACTGCCTGACCGCAAAGCCGCAAGCTCGGCAACATTGGGAAAAAAGAGCAATGAGCGCGCAATTGGCGTGGGAACTAGGTCAATTGGCGTGGGAACTTCTGATCCAGGGCACCTAGAGATAAAATTCATTTTGCCCTTAGATGTTAGGAACCCCCTCACTTGACCCCAACAGGTTTCGAGCAGTAATGGCGGTGAGAAAGGGTCACGCCAGCGAGGAGGTTCCTACCATTGAGCGTAATGGCGGAGAAAGCTTTGAAACGGCTAAGTCAGAATGAGCAGAAACCTGGAACCCACAACTCCGGTTCTGTTCAACCTAGAGGGCTCAGATTCGGTCACCATGTAGTCCTAGTTGTGGCAGGATTGCATGGCAAATTGCGACCCTCTCGTGGCAACAGAACGGAGTCAGGGTAATGTTAAAGTTCAGATTTCTGCCATTGACTTGCATGGCAGAACAAAAGCCACTTTGGTAATGTGCTTTTAAACTGTCTTTTGGTATCTCCGGTTCCGGGGGTCGTGCAAGGCTGATATTTCGCCACTATGGCAAGGGTCCTTCCGCATGAGGACCAGGCAAATTTCAACCTGCTCAGACCCACAGAACGGATTATTTTAAATTATATTTATATATTTATATATTTTTATTTTAAAGATATTAAAGAATGTACTGTATTGTATTTAAAACATGTGACTGTAAACCATACTGACTGACAAATGTTTTCACACCCTAATGAAATACAGTATCAGTTTACTCTCAATTCTCACAGTGCTGTGCACATCAGATTTACATTTCAAATTCGAGAGGGGATTTTCCAAAGCGTTACCGTTAACAAAACAGGCCTCTAAGGGTTGGGGGAGGGGATGGTGTGATTAGACGCAGGCGTACTGAGTCTTTGTAGCTCGGCTATGGGCGGATTAAGAATACAATGGCAATATGCAGAAGATTAACGACCCAGTGGAGAGAGGGGGTTGGTAGGATAGGGTGACTCAGCCAATTGACGCTTGGCTAGGGAGGGATTAAAAACTCTGGAGGTGTGTGGCTGAAATAGTTAACAGCACTGTAATTTCAAAAGACAGTTCATCATAATAATTTGATGAATAAACCCCCAAAGACAACCCCCAAATACAGTACATAAAAAGCAAGTCACTTTAACTCCCAGTGCCCCATGCACCAAAAACAAACAGTAGATTTTATATACAGTATATATATATACTGCATTTATACTGTATTATAAATTAATATTCATACAGTATAAACGTCCATTTTTCATGTATCTCCATGTTTTACAAATGTTTTGTAAATGTTTCTCCGATTTCAATCTGCCAGAAGAATTTAATAAAGGCTGCAGTATGTATTATTGTGTGTTGTTGGTTAGAATTGCTGTGCACATTAAATGTTTCAACATTGTGCAGTATTTGTAAATAAATGTTTTTGTACTGACTCCACCAATTAAAGAACATGTTGAATTGCCTCACATTGTTTCCATTTGCTCCTTTGACAGTGTAACAAATGTAGAGGCTTGCTGCACTGTTTTTTTTACTAGAGATGTAGGTGTGTAGCGCACAGCATCCAAACGAGAGCAGGTCTGGCGAAAACTTTCTTTATTGGCAAGGCATAAAATAGAGGGACGCAGCCCTTCAACGCGTTTCGTGCAAAGCACTTTGTCAAGAAGTGCCTTTACACGATATACAGCCACTTAAATACAACAGACCGGTCAAATCTCGCGATATGTGATGACGTCATCAAACCGCCACTATCCAATGAGAATGACATTCCCCGCGCATGCGCGCCGCGATCGAGCCCCGTAATAGCAACAACCACCGCATACCACCCCTCTCACTGTCACTGCGACGTGCACCAGCTGGTAAACACAACGCTGCTCAGGAGAACCAGCCCTGGATGCGGCAATTGAGTACACCAGAACCTCCGCCGCGCGCATGCGCATATGGATGTTCTAAAGTGCCTTATCAATTGACGGATCGGTGCACCTGAGCTGTCAAAGAGTAGAAGAAGCAGACTCATATGCATCGCTCCCCCAAGAAAGGCAATAACAAGTTAAGGCAAATATACCTAAAAAGAAAAAGAAAACGGTCTATGTCCACACAAATTGGGTTTAGTTTGGCCCTCAATGTTACCATACATCAAAACAATTAAAAAATATACAATTTATTATCTAAAAACTTAACTAAACTAAACCAGATACATCCTTAAAATACAAGTATACTGCTATACTCATGTAAAAACAATTGTGCTCCCTCCTGATGACTTGTGATCATTATGTCTAAATAAAGCAATACTTGAATATTAATTTATTTCTACTGTGGAGAACCCAATAGAAAAAACAAAAACACATACATTTTGGTAATTGGGCACTAAAGGCATTAGTGTGAGCCATTGTGCTACAAGGAAGCAACAATAGGGAACAACCTGTTGTTGTATATTGTGCCCGGTTTTGAACGATTATTTCAAAATTTTGGATTTGTTATTCATACAGTTCTTGTCCCAACCAGCCATATAGTGAGTCATTAGAGTATTGAGTTATTATCTGTATACCATTTATGTAAATGAATTTTTCATATCATGCCCACACAGTGTATTGAGAGATCAGGTCAGTTCCCAAGGAATGCTGTCATTATGTAATACACATTTATTCATTTGGAAGCGTAATAACAATTTTTAAAAACATGGATAAGGACTACTTCTGTCATAAAGTTCGCAATTATTTTAAGAAGTGGTTTATAGTCCATTCCACGTTAATTCCTTCTGGGAACCTTGTTCTGAGCGTAAAGATCCAGAAGGACTCTCTACAATTCAGAGTGTTAAGAATATCACCCCCTCTCTCTTGTCTTTTGATTTTCTCTAAACCTATGAACGAAAAGTTCTTTATGCTGCCCTTACTGCATTGCGTAAAATGCTTGGATACTGGATGCTCCAGATCCCCTTTGCGGATCAATCTACAGTGCTCTTGCATTCTTATTTTTAGAGCCCTCGTAGTTCTCCCAACATATCTCTTCCCACAGCCACAACTAATTAGGTAAACTACAAAGTTTGTATTACAATTGATATAGTTACTGATGTTATATTTTTTATGTGGACTGTGGGAAAAGAAATGCTGCGAGGGCCTCATGAACTGACACATGTTACAGCTATTGCATCTATAAGAGCCTTTGGTCAAGAACCGGTCAGGCTCACCCACCTTGGTGGATATCACACTAGGTGAAATAAATGCGGCCAATGTCTTAGCTCTCCTGTATACACACTTCGGGCCTGAATTCGTATACTCACTTAGAATGGGATCCATTCGTAGTAGTTCCCAATGTTTGTTTATGATCTCTCGAACCTGACCACTTGATCTATTATATTGAGATATAAATAGGGGGCACACCTTGTCATTTTGGTGAGTAGTATTCTTCCCCTTTTGCTCATTCCTCACTCTGGACCCCGGGGGCAGAGTAGTTTCTCTATCAATCTTCATTACCTCTTGTACAGTGGATTGGAGGGTCTCCCGATCATACCCTCTTTCTATAAATTTGTTGGTCAGCACCTCAGACTGGGCCTTGAAATCACTCATTGTAGAGCAATTCCTCCGCAGTCTGAGGTACTGACCTTTCGGTATTCCTTTTACCACTGATCTGGGGTGACAGCTGTCCGCTCTAAGAAATGAATTCCTTGAATTTGTTTTTGTGTATACATCTGATTGTATTTTATGGTCCATATCAATATAGAATAGAATGTCAAGGTAGCTGATGTGTTGTGAGTGATAATTTATCGTGAAATGAATATCCAAAGTGTTATCATTAATATAGTTAAAGAATTCTAGTAGTGTTTCAGTGCTCCCGTGCCAAATAAAGATTAAGTCGTCTATAAAACGTTTATAAAAAATAATATTGTGTCTGAACAAATTAGTGCTGTTATAAATGAAAGTATTCTCCCACCACCCCATAAACAGATTGGCATAGGAGGGGGCAAAACTTGTCCCCATTGCCGTCCCCCGAAGTTGTAAATAAAACTTGTGCTCAAAAAGAAAATAATTGTGTGTGAGAAGAAAAAGAATAGATTCCATAATAAATGTTGTCATTGGTAAAGAGCTACCAGGACATTCTATAAAGTGTCGGACAGCCGTCAGGCCCAGATCATGTTGTATTATCGAGTAGAGGGAGACCACATCCATAGTCACCCATAAGTATTCCTTATTCCAAGAAATCTCTTGTATTTTGGTAAGTAAGTCCCCTGAGTCCAGAATGTGGGACGGCAAGGTCCTAACAAAAGGCTGCAGATAGGAATTGACATATCGAGACAAACCATCTCCCAAAGATCCAATACTAGAGACAATCGGCCGACCAGGAGGGTCGACCAACGTCTTATGGATCTTTGGGAGATGGTGATATATCGGTATGACAGGTTGAAGATTTATTATGAAATTTGATTCATCTTTATTCAATACATGTGTTGCTGTTCCTAAATCTACTAACTCTAGTGGTTCCCTTAAAAAAAGATCTGTAGGGTCCCGTGGTAGTACAGAGTAGGATGACACATCCCCAAGTTGGCGAAAGGCTTCCCTGAAATAGTCTGTCCTACTCTGCACCACCACTGCCCCCCCCCTTGTCTGCATTTTTAATTACTAACATTTCGTTCTCCTGTAAAGATTTAATGGCTGCACGCTCCTCTTTGTTTAGGTTGTCATATCTCCGGTGGGGAAATGAGAACCCTTGGGCTAATATTCTGAGGTCCCTGATCACTAGATTCTCAAACATGGTGAGATATGGACCTTTAATAAAGGTGGGATAAAAAACTGATTTCTCTTTAAGTCTGGATCTCCAATCCCCAAGTGTGTATGATTGTGTGTCCTCCACATTCTCTCCCTGTGCTAAAAGGTCTTCCATATCTCTAATTGTACATTGATCCTGAAAGGAATCCAGGGAGTTAAGGGCTAGGGAAGGGAGGGGAGTGGCAGTGGGCAATGTTTGACAATAATCATCCTGTAATACTTCACCTGTATCTGTCGCCGTCAGAGACCCCTCACCGTTTGGTTGATGGAAGAATTTTTTCAAAGTCATCTTGCGCACGAACTTATGGACATCCACCGCCACACCAAAGAGGTCAATGTCCATTGTTGGCGCGTATTTTAACCCTTTATTCAGTAAGGAGATCTCTGCAGGCGACAGCTCCATCCCTGAAATATTAATTACATTATTAACATCACTTAATAGTTGTTTTTCCTTTTGTTTGCCCTTTTTCCCCCTGCTTCTCTTCCCCCCCCCTCCTTGTCCTTTTTGGTCTCTCCTGAACATCAAGTAGTTTTTTGACTGTTGGTCAGTGTGGTAAGTTTCCACTGATGTGGATGGAGTTGGGTCCTCCCGGGAAGTGTTACCTCCAGATGGGCGTCTCTCATCCCTGGGTTGATTGGTATTAATACGTTGTGATCCACTGGTTCTACTTTCCATGTCCATGAAAGAGACGGAGTGTGGGATTGTTTTTACATCAGATAATTCAGAATCACCACTTTGGTAGTCAAAATTGCTTGGTTTCAGGATTGATTTACTCGGGGTTGATCTCCGCGACATATTCTTTGTTGGCTCCTGTGAAAAACGATCAAAAACAGGCACAATTCTTTGCCAGTTATAAATTTGATTTTTTTCGTAATCAATACGATCACGGTCGTATTTATTCTGTTTCCTTATCATTATTTCCCTCTCAGCCTCCTCTGTTGTTTTGGCTAAAATTCTATCAAAATTAGAAAACCCCTCAATGTCCTTGAATTTACGTAGTTTGTCCTGTAATTCCTTAATCTGATTATCTAGTGTTGCTTTCTCCTTTATTTTGTGTTGCAGTATTTGATCCATTAAGCTGAATGAACAGGTGTTTAGTGTTTCAATCCACGTTTCCTCAAATGCCTTATCTGGGAAACCAAAGGTTGGGGCCTTTTTAACCCTCAAGCCCCTGGGGATTCTCTTCATTTTGAGGTAGTTCTCAGTGGCAACAATATCCCACCAGATCCGTGTTTTATAGATTAGCAATTTTTCCAATTTCTGAAAATATATTCTTAAATCAGAGATGTCATTAGAGTCAGTGTCTACTACGTTGTCAAACACACGAAGGGCCTTCTTTTTCCTAAAGGAATCATCTCCACAGCTGAATGTATAGACTGACGGTAAAGAGCTCTCATTCAGATCATCAATGTCATCCATTACGCCTTGCACAGTCTAATTGTGTAAAACGGTCATAAAAAACGAAAAAAACGCACAGACCTGCTCTTTGCATACAGTTCAATAAATTCCTCCTTCTCAGTAAAGTATTTCATGGGTTAAACACATCCATTAGGCACGAGCTACCATTAAGTAGATACACAGGGTTTAGAATAGAGCAATGGTGCTCAAAGTGCTGTGTGTGTGCTTCTGAAGGGAGGGAGAACACTGGGTATTAAGGTATCATTTAGTTATATACTCAGTCCATAATAATGGGGGGGGCACCAGAAGCCCTGAAGGTTGGGGAAGTTGTCCTAGGACACCCTCCTTCACCTCATTGGGATAGCCCCTTATGAGTACTCACTGTCTTGTTCACCTCCAGAGTCTCCCTTCCAATGCGTGCTGCTGTATATAGTAAATCCCAGAGATGTAGATGTGTAGCGCACAGCATCCAAACGAGAGCAGGTCTGGCGAAAACTTTCTTTATTGGCAAGGCATAAAATAGAGGGACGCAGCCCTTCAACGCGTTTCGTGCAAAGCACTTTGTCAAGAAGTGTTTTTTTACTGCCTGACCGCAAAGCCGCAAGCTCGGCAACATTGTAAAAAAAGAGCAATGATCGCGCAATTGGCGTGGGAACTAGGTCAATTGGCGTGGGAACTTCTGTTCCAGGGCACCTAGAGATAAAATTCATTTTGCCCCTAGATGTTAGGAACCCCCTCACTTGACCCCAACAGGGTTCGAGCAGTAATGGTGGTGAGAAAGGGTCACGCCGGCGAGGAGGGTCCTACCATTGAGCGTAATGGCGGAGAAAGCTTTGAAACGGCTAGGTCAGAATGAGCAGAAACCTGGAACCCACAACTCCGGTTCTGTTCAACCTAGAGGGCTCAGATTCGGTCACCATGTAGTCCTAGTTGCGGCAGGATTGCATGGCAAATTGCGACCCTCTCGTGGCAACAGAACGGAGTCAGGGTAATGTTAAATTTCAGGTTTCTGCCATTGACTTGCATGGCAGAAAAAATGCCACTTTGGTAATGTGCTTTTAAACTGTCTTTTGGTATCTCCAGTTCCGGGGGTCGTGCAAGGCTGATATTTTGCCACTATGGCAAGGGTCCTTCCGCATGAGGACCAGGCAAATTTCAACCCGCTCAGACCCACAGAACGGATTATTTTAAATTATATTTATATTTATATATTTTTATTTTAAAGATTTTAAAGAATGTACTGTAGTGTATTTAAAACATGTGACTGTAAACCATACCGACTGACAAATGTTTTCACACCCTGATGAAATACAGTATCAGTTTACTCTCAATTCTCACAGTGCTGTGCACATCAGATTTACATTTCAAATTCGAGAGGGGATTTTCCAAAGCGTTACCGTTAACAAAACAGGCCTCTACGGGTTGGGGAGGGGGATGGTGTGATTAGACGCAGGCGTACTGAGTCTTTGTAGCTCGGCTATGGGCGGATTAAGAACACAATGGCAATATGCAGAAGATTAACGACCCAGTGGAGAGAGGGGGTTGGTAGGATAGGGTGACTCAACCGATTGACGCTTGGCTAGGGAGGGATTAAAAACTCTGGAGGTGTGTGGCTGAAATAGTTAACAGCACTGTAATTTCAAAAGACAGTTCATCATAATAATTTGATGAATAAACCCCCAAAGACAACCCCCAAATACAGTACATAAAAAGCAAGTCACTTTAACTCCCTGTGCCCCATGCACCAAAAACAAACAGTAGATTTTATATACAGTATATATATATACTGCATATATACTGTATTATAAATTAATATTCATACAGTATAAACGTCCATTTTTCATGTATCTCCATGTTTTACAAATGTTTTGTAAATGTTTCTCCGATTTCAATCTGCCAGAAGAATTTAATAAAGGCTGCAGTACAGTATGTATTATTGTGTGTTGATGGTTAGAATTGCTGTGCACTTTAAATGTTTCAACATTGTACAGTATTTGTAAATAAATGTTTTTGTACTGACTCCACCAATAAAAGAACATGTTGAATTGTCTCACATTGTTTCCATTTGCTCCTTTGACAGTGTAACAAATGTAGAGGCTTGCTGCACTGTTTTTTTAACACCCTGACCGCAAAGTCGCAAGATCGGCAACATTGTAAAAAAAGAGCAATGAGCGCGCAATTGGCGTGGGAACTAGGTCAATTGGCGTGGGAACTTCTGTTCTAGGGTACCTAGAAATAAAATTCATTTTGCCCCCAGATGTTAGGAACCCCGTCACTTGACCCCAACAGGGTCCGAGCAGTAATGGCGGCGAGAAAGGGTCACGCCGGCGAGGAGGGTCCTACCATTGAGCGTAATGGCGGAGAAAGCTTTGAAACGGCTAAGTCAGAATGAGCAGAAACCTGGAACCCACGACTCCGGTTCTGTTCAACCTAGAGGGCTCAGATTCGGTCACCATGTAGTCCTAGTTGCGGCAGGATTGCATGGCAAATTGCGACCCTCTCGTGGCAAAAGAACGGAGTCAGAGTAATGTTAAAATTTAGGTTTCTGCCATTGACTTGCATGGCAGAAAAAAAGCCACTTTGGTAATGTGCTTTTAAACTGTCTTTTGGTATCTCCGGTTCTGGGGGTCGTGCAAGGCTGATATTTTGCCACTATGGCAAGGGTCCTTCTGCATGAGGACCAGGCGAATTTCAACCCGCTTAGACCCACAGAACGGGTTATTTGAAATTATATTCGCGCAATTGGCATGGGAACTACTTAGGGCCTCGGTCAAGTTCACGGCCAAATGGCGTGGGAACTTCTGTTCTAGGGCACCTAGAAATAAAATTCTTTTTGCCCATAGATGTTAGGCACTGTATACCACTGTACAGTATACTGTAAAAGACACATAATGAAACGATACTGAACATGAAAAATAAATGCATAGTTTTATTTATTCGGGTTTATTACACAGTATACTGAACGGCCGGAAAACATCAGCATACAGTACAATATTATCCATCGAAATCCCCCCATTAGCCGTTTTATTTTCTGAGGAAAAACAAAAAGAAAAGTTTTAATGTACAGTACAGTACAGTAATGGTCAGCCCCCTAAAGAAGTACCCAGCCAGTCCCACCAAAATAATACGGCAACAATACATTACTCACCATAGAATTTCCCATTCAGCTGGCGCCGGCGCCGGTCCACTGCCAGTCCAGCTTTCTTCATCATCCACGTCGATAGTTTGCAGCGGGACTAGTCCACCTGTAGTCAGCAGGTGAGGCTGGAAATCGCTTAGGTACATGCAAGCTTCATCAAAACTGCACGCGAAATCCGACTCAGGCTCAGGGTTGTCACTGACGGTGGGACTGTCATTGGAAGCCGGTGCTGGTGCTGGTGCTGGTGCATTGCTTGGCAGCGACTGTCGCTTCTTAGTTGGTTTTAACACGACCCTTCGCCTTTTGCCGCCTCCATGATCATAGATACAGGAAAAATCCGGTGACACACACCAATACCCTCCAACAAATTGGGGCTCAATACGGTGAAAACAGGGATCGCTACATAACCTTTTCCTTACTGCACAATTCCACGTATGAGGAGTTGGCGAAAATTTGTAAAAGTCTTTGTTTTCAATAAAATACTGATAAATTTGAGCAACTGTTGCCATCTTATCATCTGTTGCATTAATCGCGGCCCATATCAAATACGCGTAACTTCTGTCGGGTTTTTGGAAAGCGGGCTGCACTTGAACACTCATGGCGGGTGGGTCTCTGGAGAATACTGTAACTGAAACTGGTCTTTGTCTTTCTTTAATATGAGAAGCCTAAATTGATACATTTTTGCAACCTCTTCCTTCAGTCTCAAGGCCAAGGCCAAGTTACAATGGCACACTGTGGTACAGTATCTTTTTTAAACGAAACACCTGCAAGCCGACACATTACTGATTCGGCACATTACAATTCATGAATATCTGCCATCTGGCGGACACGCGAAGCATTGCAGCCTATTAAAATCCAAACCATTATCAATAAACGCATCAGCCGGGCATGACCCGTGGCTGGGAACGCAAGATGAACGCGGCATGCGCCAGGTGAACAGCGTCGCATTCCAGGAACAAGCCAGGGACAAACCGGTGATTTGTTAGAATAAAAGCTGCCGCAGCAGTATGTCACAGCGTCCTGATTACTGTGGTAACATAACTATTGTTCTCATTGGTCTAGGGGAGTTATGTGGCACACATCAGATACTTCCGTGTAAAAAACGGAATATGACGCATATGACGTCATCGCGCATGGCGCGTCATTGCGTAAGGTTACCATAGTAACCATGGGAGTGTATTACCAAACGGGCACCAACCCATATAGAAGGGGGCAGCCAGAGCTGCACTGCTGTCAAATAAATGGCCCTACTGGTCCTTCAAATGAATCTATCACCATGATGTAACATACACTGAGGTATACATTTTAAGATCGAAGGGTGACGCCGATGACGTCATCACGCAGTGTAAATCATTGCGTAGGGTTGTCAAGGAGACCATACAAACATAAACAGAATGGCCATTGACTAGGGGAACATCATAGACCAACAGAGCAAATATTGCATAAATGTTAAAATATGCCAAATTGGGAGTATATGATTATCATGGTAACCACAAGACAATGTAATTGCTGAGCAGCTGTGGTCTAAGAAACCCCCTTAATTATAGTATACACCACAGATTTATATATTGTTATAATAACAAACAGTATTTTTGGTGACTATAAATGCAAGCAAGAATAGTAATTGTCAGCTAACCAAAATAAATGATGGTACAGAAAAATGTCATAACAAAACTGTATATAGGTACATAATGTTAATTTGTATTTTCTTAAATTGGCATATGTGGATTTATATAATCCAGAGTTCATCAGCCAAAAGGATAGGGATAGCACAGTATGCCAATGAAATGTACTGAAAATACATTGAGTTATAACTTCCAAAATATCTTGATAGGACATCATTGTAAAAAACAGGGATATTGCTTCCATCACATAGTCTTTACTTGAAAAAGTTGTCTTGATGGAAATCCATGTTATAGCAAACCTGAGGAATTTCCATCGCTTTATCCAAACTCACAAATTTTAGTAGATACAGTAGAGGCAACTCTTATTCGAACAAAAACCAGTGGCAATTCCCCCAAAAAAACAGGAAACACCCAGGTACATTCTGAATACATGCCTTAAACTTTCCTTAAACTAGCCCCAGCATTTCTGCATTGATTAATGGCCTATCAGATTAACAGCGGGGGTCCCTGGCAGTCCCATTCAAACTGAATTGGACTGCCAGGGACCCCTGCTGTGTTAATCCTATGGGTCGTTAGTCAATGCACAAATGCCTTAAACGTGCCTCAAACTAGCCCAGAACATACCCAGCACATGCCCAGCACATACCCAGAATGTAACCCGGCTAGTTTACGGCAAATGTTAGAATAAACGTTGCCTCTACTGTAGTAGAGTCTGGTAAGGCTCGCACATAAAGGTGTGCGTTATCTCAGATACCAAAAGGCCAGAGGCATAAAGCAGAATGTCCCAGAAGAAGATGTCCATGTTGTAACAAACGCAAAGAGTTTCCATCACATGGTCCATAATCACAAGACTTGGTTCATAGTTGAATCTTGATTGGCTCACATATCGAGAGGAACAATATCTCAATGGGCACCAGGAAGCCCGAAACATAGGATGGAATATCCCAGGATAAGGTGCTGATCCGTGGTATATGACATAAAAAAGCCTTACCAGACTCTACTATCTACTAAAACTTGTGATTTTGGATAAAGCGATGGAAATTCCTCGGGTTCCTGTGGTTGGGGGAGATTACCCTGCCTCCGGCTCTCTGAGCAGTGCCTTCGCTAGTCCCCCGCCTCTCAGTAATACTTCCCCTCCTCATCAGCGCTTTCACTCCTCCCCCTTCCGGCAGCCAGCCCCTTCCGCGCCTCTGTCTGCCACAGGCCCCTGCATGGCCATCTATCTCCCCCACCCCCACCATCGGGCCATCCGCCTCCACTCCCATTGGGCCATCCGCCCCCCTCCCATTGGGCCAATCGGGCCATCCCATCGGGCCATCCACCACCCATCCCATCGGGCCATCCGCCCCCCTCCCATCGGGCCAATCGGGCCATCCCATCGGGACATCCGACACCCATCCCATCGGGCCATCCGCCCCCCCTCCCATCGGGCCATCCGCCCCCCACTCCCATCGGGCATCCGCCCCCCCACCTCAATCGGGCCATCCGCCGCTGGGCCCATCATGTTGTGCCAGAGCGTCCGCAGGTCCCACTACAGGGAGGGCCCAGGCCAGGTAACGAGTGTGCCCTGGGGGGGAGGTGGGACATCGCTGCAGCTTGTGCTCTTTCCGGGTGCAGTGAGGCTCAGGGCGGCCCTGTCTCATGTGTGGGGGCTGGGAGGCCTCACAATGTCCCTGGGGTGCCGTGGCCTTGTCTCTGTGTGGGGGTTGGGAGGCCTCGCTTGGGGGTTCTCGGGGGGCAGCGCTGATGTAACGCTGCAGTTACCCACCCACAACCCACAACACACAACTCCCCCACTCACCCCCCCACCCTCCTCACCCTCCCCCCACCCACACTCACTCACCCATCTACTCAACCTACTCACTCCTCTCACCCTCCCACCTACTCACCCCCCCACCCTCCCACCTACTCACCCCCACCCTTCCACCTACTCGATCCCCCCACCCTCCCACCTACTCACCCCCTCCACCCTCCCACCTACTCACCCCCACCCTCCCACCTACTCACCCCCCACCTACTCACCCCCACCTACTCACCCTCCCACCTACTCACCCTCCCACCTACTCCCCTACTCACCCTCCCACCTACTCACCTACTCACCCTACCACCTACTCACCCTGCCACCTACTCACCCTCCCACCTACTCACCTCCCACCTACTCAACCTCCCACCTACTCACTTACTCACCTTCCCACCTACTCACCTACTCACCTTCCCACCTACTCACCCTCCCACCTACTCACCCTCCCACCTAGTCACCCTCCCACCTAGTCAACCCTCCCACCTAGTCAACCCTCCCACCTAGTCAACCCTCCCACCTAGTCAACCCACCCAACCAGTCACCCTCCCACCCAGTCACCCTCCCACCTAGTCACCCTCCCACCTTGTCACCCTCCCACCCCCTACTAACCCTCCCACCCCCTACTCACACACTCACCCCCTACTTACAACACTCACCCCCTACTCACACACTCACCCACCACTCACACATTCACCCACCTGACTAGTCACACACTTACCCACCTGACTAGTCACACACTCACCCACCCGACTAGTCACACACTCACTTCTTAGTAGCAATTACGCCTTTTTTTAAAAGTGGGGGTGGTGCTACGGGCGGGACTAATAGCAGGCTGGGGGAGGGGCTAGGTGGCTAGTAGATTTTTTGGTTGGGCGAGTAGATTTTTGGGTGATTTGTCGAACACTGTGTATATATATAAATATATATATATATATATGTGTGTGTGTGTGTGTGTGTGTGTGTGTGTGTATATATATATATATATATATATATGAAAAACAAAAAAGAGAGCGCACGCCCCATAGTATAACACTGTAACATTTAATAATAGGGAAGGGTGGAAGGGGGGATTAAAAACACTCACAAAGTAAAGGTTAATTAAAAGCAGTATGTGATTTATTATCACCACCAAGGCAAGTTCAAACCGCAGCAGGGAGTCCAAGATTCACTGGAAATAGTCTCTCAAACAGCGCTGTCCCTCCATGTGAGAGCTGCTGTGGACCCCTGGATTCTGTATATTTTTCTGGTGCTATCTGTCAGGACTCATCCTAGGGTTTGAACATTGGACTTTGATTTTGTTATCTTGTGTATCCATATGTTTGTTTAAGTATAATGCTGTTTACAGTATATTATTATTAATGCTTATCAATTTGTTAGGGTAATTATTTAATAACATTTATTGTCATTTATTGGTTTATAATTGAATACCTTTTGGCGCTACTTTCTTTTTTTATATATATATATATATATATATATATATATATATATATATATATATAAAAAAGCAACAGAGAGAAAGCAACCTTGTAGAAAGCACACGGACATAGATTAAAGTGTAACAATATATATATATGCAAATACAACTGTATGCTCATCTGCATGTCTTAGGCAGGTCTGCAACCCCGCCTTTCCCCATTATCACCCAGCATACAGCACTTCCACTGCAGCAAGTGATTCTGGGAAATGACATGCAAATGAGCACACAGTGTCACTTTTTGCCTCAAAAACCATTTTTAACATGGTTCCCTATAGGCTTAAGCTTGCTGCATGGTCACAGCTTTGAGCACAGCCAGGGTTAAGGTGCATACCCAGAAAACCTCCCACAGACAGATGTTTCAACCTTAATGGGTCTCATCAGTGTGGGGTTGATTTTAACTGGGTATGCAAAGAGGCTATGGGATAGGCTATACCATAATACTGCCTAAGACATGCAGATGAGCATACAGTTGTATTTGCATATTTGCTTTCCTGTGGAGGGTTTTTGTCACTTTTTTTACTCACCATAACTTAACTCAGTATTATGGTATATATAATATATATATATATATATATATATATATATATATATATATATATATATATATATATATATACCATAATACTGAGTTAAGTTATGGTATATATAAACAACAGAGGGAAAGCAACCTTTAAATAGCACACGAACATAGATGGAAGTGTAACAAAAGAAATTTTATTTTAGCCTAAACCAAGCATTGAGATGCATAGTAGCTGGGTGAGTCACCAGTGTGTGCTGGTACTGGTGTGTATCGCAGGATCACAAAGTTCATTAGTTCCCTGAATGGCCCACAGAGGAGATGGTGTAGCTACCCATGAGATGCTGAGGAGTACAGACAAGGGAGAGCCCCAACGCGCACGTTTCGCTGCCTGCTTAATCCGTGCTTCGTACCAGCACACAAGTGATTGACCCAGCTACTGTGCATCTCAATGCTTAACCCACGAAGATGCCGCCAAGGTGAAAGGCGTAGGGTGATGTCATTGGAGCTAGTAGCCAGGAGGCGACACAGACGGAGACCGGACAACACATAGAGAAGGAGCTGTTTTCCAAGTTGAACAGTGGAGAAATCTTGCGAGAGTGGAGTGATGCGGCAGGACATGACACAGTCGGTGGAGAGATCAGACGGTACACAGACTGAGAATCTGGTAACGTGGAAGCGTGGATATACATAGAAAACACGGATGCCCAAAGTTACCAACGAAGATTCATACCACAGAGACTGGTAATCTAAGGCTAAGGCCCCAGTAACTCCGCTGCAACGCCCGCCCGCGAGATTGGCAGCACGTGCAGCCGATTCCCTGGTCTGCAGCTCACTGCAGGAAGAGAGACCTGGGGGGGGGGGGGCGTGGCGGGGGAGTGACGGGGGCACGGCCATGACATCACCCGCAGGTTCGCCGTCATTGGCTGAACCGCCGGGGGGTGTGCCGTATCGCTCATCGTGAGTCCTGCTCTCAATTCTATTGAGAGCAGGAGCAACTCTCGCCCCAGCGCTGCGGCCCTCCCTTGCAGTGGGCCCGGCGCCATTGAGGGGAGGGCTCTCGTCCGTGCAGCGTCCGCCACAGCGGGCGCTGTAGTAGGCAGCGGGGGCAAGGCCTAAGAGTTGAGAGTCATACAACGTGCATTATCTCCCACAAGATCGTGGGTGATTGCTCCCAGAAGGGGAACCCAGTGGTGAGATTAATCCCACTCCGCTATACAGTACAATAGTGTGCTTCCCCTCACGAACTGTGTTACTATGTGAGGCTCTGATTCAGACTCAATAAACAGGCTAAGCTTGTTAACAGACTAACAGGAGACTGTTTCAATACCCATTAATAGCATTAAGTAATAGCCAATACCCATTAATAGCATTAAGTAATAGCCAATACCCATTAATAGCATTAAGTAATAGCCAATACCCATTAATAGCATTCTGTTGGGTTTGAGATTGTATTGTTCAGAGGTTCCGATTAGTGTGTGATATCTAGCATATTCCATTTTATTCTCACCAAATAGTGAGGTTTTTTATTACACCAATTAGGTGTTTTTTTCTTAAAATAGATAGTATTATACTAACCATCCTTGTCCAGTATTAAATTAGATTTTTTGCTTTGGAAAACTTTTGGAAATTCGAGTATCCCAAAGATTCTGACCTACTGTACTTGTAAGAAGACCCAAGAATAAGAAATTGCGTTCATTACAGTAGGTTGCTGGAGAAGAATATTCTTGCAAATGTTCCTGATCCACAATATTGGATCAAAGTTCTAAATATACTCATCTTCGTGCAAGTGCAATATAAAGCACTTTACTGCTGCGGCAGCTTTTATTCTAACAAATCACTGGGTTTTCCCTGGCATTTTCCTGGAATGCGAATAGGCTGCAATTCTTCGCGTGTCCGCCAGATGGCAGATATTCATGAATTGTAATGCGCATGCGCTTCAGTAATGTGTCGACTTGCAGGTGTTTCGTTTAAAAAAGATACCACAGTGTGCTATTGTAACTTGGCATGGAGACTGAAGGAAGAGGTTGCAAAAATGTATCAATTTAGGCTTTTCATATTAAAGAAAGACAAAGACCAGTTTCGGTTACAGTATTCTCCAGAGACCCGCCCGCCATGAGTGTTCAAGTGCAGCCCGCTTTCCAAAAACCCGACAGAAGTTACGCGTATTTGATATGGGCCGCGATTAATGCAACAGAGGATAAGATGGCAACAGTTGTTCAAATTTATCAGTATTTTATCGAAAACTATGACTTTTACAAATTTTCTCCAACTCCTCATACGTGGAAGCGTGCAATAAGGAAAAGGTTATGTAGCGATCCCTGTTTTTATCGTATTGAGCCACAATTTGTTGGAGGGTATTGGTGTGTATCACCGGCTTTTTCCTGTATCTATGATCATGATGACGGCAAAAGGCGAAGGGTCGTGTTAAAACCAACTAAGAAACGACAGTCTCTGCCAAGCAATGCACCAGCACCGGCTTCCAATGCCGTCAGTAACAACCCTGAGCCTGAGCCGGATTTCGCGTGCAGTTTCGCTCAAGCTTGCATGTAACTAAGCAATTTCCAGCCTCATCAGCTGACTACAGGTGGACTAGTCCCACTGCAAACTATCGACGTGGATGATCAAGAACGCTGGACTGGCAGTGGACCGGCGCCGGCTTCAGCTGAATGGGAAATACTATGGTGAGTATTGTTGCCGTATTATTTTCTGTGGTTTTTTTATTTTGACAATACAGTATCAATATCGGTGCGATTCCAAAGTCAAGCGATTCTCCTGTAAGCAATTATCATTGGCTGAGCGGCTTCTACAGTACTGTACTGCAGATACTGAACAATTGGTGGAACGCTAGGCGCAAGCGCAATAGAACCTTCTTGAAACGCATATGCGTGTCATCGCGGTAGGCGCATGCATGCGCATGTGAACAGGAGAAAATTATTGGTGGGACTGGCTGGGAACTTCTTTAGACCATTACAGTAAAACTTTTCTTTTTGTTTTTCCTCAGAAAAGAAAACGGCTAATGGAGGGATTTTGATGGATAATATCGCTTTGTGTAACAATGTCTGCATATTGCTGAATCGGATTAAAAAAAACACGTACCGGAGTCTACAGTTTAGTTGCCGTTGTTATTGATTAGGATAGAATACTGTACCTGAAATAGTATGCTGATGTTTTCCGGCCGTACAGTATACTGTACAATACTTTTTATATACAGTACAGTAAACTGTGTAATAAACCCGAAAAAATTAAAACTATGCATTTATTCTACATGTATCACATACATTATGTGTCTTCTACAGTATACAGTGCCAGTACATACAATACAGTACAGTTTGTGTATTTCTATTCTTCTATTTTTTTTTTAGCGCGAAAATAACGCAGTTCACTCCGGGCGAAAACGACACAAATCCGCACATAACCGGGATAATCTGAAATTCGCGGATCTAGCCGATTTAGAATAAAGGTTGTCGCCACTGTAATTTCAATTGCACAGATATACTACTCTGTGTCCCGCCTTCTTTTTTCCCCTTTTCTTGTGCACCTAGGTCACCTTCTACAACATATATATAACAAACAGCGCAAACCAATACAATGTGTTTAAAATAATAAACACTGGTGTAAATAGTCCAAATGTCCAACTGTAGAGGATGAGGGTGTAGTATATCTAAAAATAAAGAGAAGAAGCCAATATGGTGAAGTAAGTATATTCTGGACTTTCACAGCATAAGCACTGATTCTACTTACAAGATAGTAAATAAAATAAGCCTATCTGTAGGAGTACAATCTTTAACCGCAGACTACGAAGCTCTGGTGTAGGTTTTAAAAAAATATATATGTGTGTGTGTGTGTGTGTGTGTGTGTGTGTGTGTGTGTGTGTGTGTGTGTGTGTGTGTGTGTGTGTGTGTGTGTGTGTGTTTGTGTGTGTGTGTGTGTTTTTCTTTCTCTTTGCGTTTAGAGAAATGCTTATTAATGAGGATGAGCCTCTAAAAATTGGGTTTTGGTATTTAGAAAAAATTATAGAATATTTTTTTTCGAAATCTGAATTAGTAATCATTTTTATATATAAATATACAGTGCGCCTTTGTATATATATTTAGTTATCTACATTATTTATCTATCTATTTTTGCAAATTGGAGAATCCCCTTTCTAACATTGGATAGAAAAGAAAGGGGTTTAGTAACCGGAGACAAATAATGGCTGTGAACCAATTTGTCGGCTAATTTTGTTCCCCAAAACTGCACTGAGATCCCGGTGGTTACATATTACCGTTTTGTTCATTACATTTTGTAATGTATCTGACCAGCAGGTCTAGTGTTTTGTGTGTGTGTGTGTGTGTGTGTGTGTGTATATATATGTGTATAGAAAAAAAGAGAAAAAAGCGCACTCCCCTAGTGCATTATCTTATAATGCAGATGAAATTACATGTATTTAAATAAATGTAAGGTAGATAATACACACTTACAAGACATAAAGAGTAAAATTCACGTAAAGGTATCTTTACACACAGACTCCTGGTACAGATCAGCTGAGATGGATGGGGGAGACCTTTATGTATACCCACTGAAAGCCAGTTGCCTTTAGACCTGCTGCTGGATCGCTCACACACAGCAGAAACGACCGCAGACAGAGTCATCTACCTTACATTTATTTAAATACATTTTATTTCAGCTGCATCATAAGATACTGTACTAGGTAGAGTGCTTTTTCTCTCTTTTTTCTATACAGTACTGGTTTGGGAGTGATTCTCCTGTGGATGAGCAGCCCCCCTCCTACAATTTGGATTGGATCTGGCTATTGGGAATCTTTCCCCTTTGTTTTTCTAATCAATACCCTTTTTCACTGGACTTGTGTTTGATGGACTGAACTCTGGGATTTGTACCTGGTACTTAGAGATAAGTGTATTAGTGCATGCTGCTTTGTTTTTGTGTGTATATGTATCTATATATAATATAATCTATATATATACAGAAAAGGACTGCGCTTGGGTATGGTGTGACAGCAACAGTATAATAATAAATAATCAGAAAATGTATAAATATATAAAAAACCTAAATGACAATAATAATATTTAACTGTGCAATCAATACGTTCACCAAATGCATATATAGTTATAAAATTTTGATTCATTGTTGATTTTGTCTATTTTAGGTTATATTTATATTCATTTTTCCTTTTATTTTATATATTTTTTTATAATTTTCTTTTTATTTTTATATAGATTATAGATCTAGTATTATTATGAAGTCCATTCTCCTCAAGCTAATTATTGATAACATTGCAAGGTTTTTTTCACTGTTCACTCAGTTGATTTCAGATATTTATTATATATAGATATTTTATGGACTGTTTACCTCAGAAATATTTTGACAATTGCAAGCGTAGTAATTTTATGTATTATACATTATTTACAAGTTTATTCTGTGTAAGATTAAGATTGTTATGGTTTAAATCTACAGCTGCATATGTTTTTCTTATGTGGGGGTATCAGATTCATTCTCATTATGCTAATTGTTTACACCTGATTTTTTAATCTATCTTTGCATAGCTAATTGGATGTGTGGGTGTATATATATGTGTCTAGCACACCCATAGTCCATCCCCTGATGAAAACAGTTTAGCTGTTGAAACGCGTAGGGCCAGGTGTGCTGTGGATTCCTGCAGCATTGATTTATGAGTTCTGCCTGACTTTCTCCTGCTTGCCATCTCCGTGCACGGCGTGACGTCATCTGTTCGTTCCGCCGCAAACATTGTCCCCGGTGGGAACCTAAACTATCTGGAGGTGTGTTCCCAGGGAAAGAATACTGTGAGGAGACTGATGACGTGAGTTCCTGCTGGCAGAGATACACGAGGGCTATACTGGTTGCAGTGGTGTCACGGAGCAGAGTAGCAGAGCAGCAGCGCTTAAAGATTCTTTGGAGCATGAGTATTACTCATACAATGCTTTTTTATCTTTTATGTTTGTGAGTTCATTTTATGAGCCTTTTATTGGGAATTAAACCATTTTTTGCACAGTAATGCACTAGGATTGGGCGCTTTTTTCTTCTATTATATATATATATATATATATATATATATATATATATAATCTTTTGTGAGCACATTCACATCTTGGACAGGTCTGCAACTCTGCAGCAAGTGATTCTGGGAAATGACATGGAAATGAGCACACAGTGTCACCTTTTGTCTCAAATCCATATACTATGTATGCATGTATGTATATATGTGTGTGTGTGTGTGTATATATATATATATATATATATATATATATATATATATATATATATATATGTATGCATGTGTGTCTAGGTGTATATGTATATGCAGTGTTCGACAAATCTATACATTTGCACGCCCAGGGCGAGTGGATGTAACATCGTGGCGAGCTCCTATTGGCCCAAGCAGCACACGTGTGGTACTAGGTGGCGAGTAGATTTTTTTGTTCGGCAAGTAGATTTTTTGGTGATTTGTCGACCACTGTGTATATGTATATGTGTATATACTTAGTTAAGTTATGGTGAGTAAAAAAAGTGACAACCCCTCCACAGCAAAGCATATAGCAAATGGAAATATTACTGTATGCTCATTTGCATGTCTTAGACAGGTCTGCAACCCCGCCTTTCACCATTATCACCCACCACACAGCACTTGCACTGCAGCAAGGGATTCTGGGAAATGACATGCAAATGAGAACACAGTGCCACTTTTTGCTTCAAAACCATTTTAAACATGGTTGCCTATAGGCTTAAGCTTGCTGCATGGTCACAGCTTTAAGCACAACCAGGGTTAAGATGCATAGCCAGTAAACCCACCCACAGACAGCCATTTCGACCTCAATGGGTCTCATCAGTGTGGGGTTGGTTACACTGTCTATGCAAAAATGAAGCAATGAGGATGGGTTTTACCATACTTAGTTAAGTTATGGTGAGTAAAAAAAGTGACAAAAATCTGCGACAGTAAAGCATATAGCAAATTGAAATATTACTGTATGCTCATTTGCATGTCTTAGACAGGTCTGCAGCCACGCCTTTCACCATTATCACCTAGCACACAGCACTTCCACTGCAGCAAGGGATTCTGGGAAATGACATTCAAATGAGAACATAGTGCCACCTATTGTCTCAAGCTCACATTACATGAACAACTCTTAAGCCAAGCTGCTTTAAACAGCTTTTAAACATAGCCTGGGATGAGATGCAAAGCCAGTAAACCCACTCACAGACAGACTGTTTCGACCTTGTGGGTCTCTTCAGTGTGAGGTTGGTTGTACTGGCTCTGCTTGTTTGAGACTAAGAGTAGGTACAACCTACCTAAGAGTACAACCTACTCTTGGTAGACTGCAATCTATATGCCGCAGAGACCACAGGAAATGGATTCCCATAAGAATTGTGACTCCTGTTTTGAATACGCCAACCGACGCTGTGGAGGAACAGAACAGTTCTAATGGCTCCGAGAGACAGGGGAGTCCTGCAACAGTACCCACGGCCATGAGACCTGAAAGGCGGATGAGCCTACCCCTCGTGGAGGTGTCCAGAAGCCGATCCAGGGATTCTCTGGTACAGATGGAGGTACCTTCCGGTGCCGATGTCCATGTGGCAGAAGCTGACAAAGGCAAAGACAGCACCCCTACGCTGCGGCCAGATGTTGATGCCCTTCAGGTGTGGGTCCTGGACTTACAGCAGGATCCTGCGATATCTTCTGGCAATGAAGCCACTGCTATGGTGATCGCTGGGGCGGATGAGAAGCCTTCGATTCCCGCTTCGGTGAGTACCACTATAGCTCCGGTGAAAGGAACTGTTGCCTTTATCTAATCCATGAATGAATGTTTGGCCCGTAAACAAGCAGCTGCTGCCGTGGCCAATATGGCATTGGCCCCTGAGACTTATAGTCCTTCGTTGCGGCCGGATGTTCTCACTTCTGCTTTTCTGGCCCGTTATCAGAAATAGCTAATGGCCCATAGGCCTATGCCCAAACCGCCCTGGGACAGTGAGATCATGGTGGGGTACCAGTCGTATGAGGGGTTAGGGGGATCGCCTACTCTGTCTACATGGGAAATGGACGAGATGCTTCACAAGATTCCTGGATGGGATATTGATAGTTCTGAGGTAATTGGGGGTCCAATAGTTCTAGAGAGAACTGGGATTCTGAGGTCTCCAACAAGAATTGGTATAGTGCAGAAGGAGGGATGACAGCCCAGGAGAATGCCCCCAGACCCATAGCATCCATGCCTAAAGTATTGCCTGTTGTGGGTGTTCAGTATGCTACCACAAATATCGTTATACTCTTGCTTTGAGCCAGGTGGATCATGCTATGCACAGACCACAATAAGAGGGTATTTTCAGTAACAGTGCCCGACAGTACTGGAGCACTAGAAAAAACCCAGAACCGGAGCACTATTATTGATAAAATGGTTCTCCATGTTGGGAGGAACCTGTGTTTCAGTATGGCAACCATTTTGTGGATGTATATGTATTCACAGGGAATGTATATCATGCATAATAATGTGATATTAATTATGTGAAGTGTTATCTTGTTTTGTCAGGTTACATTCTAGGATGGTCCCCGAAAATGTAGAACCCAAGCGGGTTTGTTGGGATTCCACCAGAGGGAGAGTGTAGCCAGGCTACCTGATGACTACTATTCTTCCCTTGGGCTGGCAGTAAACCCTGGTACAATCAGGTTGCCAGTAGTTGATATGAGGTTTTCCCCCTCCGAGGAGCTGCATTTGAGTGACAGTAGGAGGCGGTGACATCATGCCTGGGCATGACCAATCATGAGCAAGACTTGGTGCCCTCCTCCTGGCAGTACTTAAAGGCCGGACTGCTCTAAATTTGTAGAGTGTCCTTCCCCACTGAGGAAGACAGGTCACACAACTGGTAGCCTGAGATTGGGGCCTTCCCTTGTACTCTTCCCTCCGGGGGAGAGTGAGTGTGGATCATACATCTGTATCTGCTAGGGAGGTGGGGAAGGGCTAGGACGGCTGTGGGTGCCCTTGGCCTGTAGTGGCGGTTCAGGGACCATAATTCAGTGACAGCTGAGAGTACTGCATCGGCAGATGCCTGCCATGTAACTGTGCTGTACAGAATATAATACACTGTTCCTGTTGTTATATACCACCTGCCTGGTGTATGACCTTACTCGGGGGAGAGGTAATAAGTTCTACCGTGGGAGATCACCTTCAGTTAATGGAGCCTACGGTCGATGGAGGCGCTGCACTGCTAAAGAGATATGTGGGGTTTGAACCCCAGAAGCCTTGCCCTGTGTCACCACTACCATCGGCGGAAGACTCAGCCCTCCTGTTACCAGCAGGTATATGCACCATACACCGTAGTAATGGACAAATCTCCCACTGGGTAGGTATGCAATATGGCATCTCACAGAAGTGGTCAGAAAACCGACACTGGACAAAGAAATAGAGGGGAAAATTGTAGGGTCTGCATGGGTTAGCTGCCAATCAGACATCCTGTGTATCCTGCTTCCCCTGCTGATTGGATCCTGATGTTAGAGGAGGCGGGGTCAGCACCATACAGGAAGCATCAGACAGAGCTGCAGATGTTAGTGACCAATGGAGATGGTTCAGGTTCAGGTTTGGGGAGTTTTGGATTTTGAACCTGCAAATGTGTTCTTCCTTAGTTATTGGTGGGATGGACAAACATGTCAAATCATACCTTCCAATCCTGGATGTCAGGACTGGATGACTGGGTTTTCTTACCCTATAAAACAGATGAGATTTGGATAGTGACCTGCAACATAAATACCACTTGTATCTAGGAGGTTGTTGCCATTCTATTCACGTGGCTGTTACTCTGTTTTTGTCTTTTCTCAGGGGTAGCTGACTGAGCTGAGTAAATGGCCAAGGATGCACATAAAGTTGGGATCTTCTCAAGAGGTGGAAGAGACCACTACAACTGGTTGTATCTCCTGCTACTTTCAGGGTTTTTCAAGAGTGTGGTGACAGAGGTTCACCCCATATACATCGCCAATGATAACTTCCACCAGTTCATGAACAATGTCTCCCAGTGCACGTTCACCATCCTGTACCACTCTCGGAAGAGAGGTAGACTGAACGTCACCAATGTGACTGACTCTTTGTATGATGAGGAGCTGGAACATTTAAGTACTTCACTTAGTGAGAAGTAATTTTCTTATACAATCCCCCACCTACAGTATAAGGGAGGGTAGCAAAATGTATTTTAGACAACTGTTTGACAGTAAATAGCACAGGGACAGTAACTTCTTGCCTGTAAGATAACCTAATTTTGGGTCTTGATACGCAAGAGATAGATTGAAAATGAAGATGCCAACATTTGAACAATCTCTCTGCCATTTTATCCTACATAATGCAAAATATGAAATTTACAGTATTAGAAATATGAGTGTAACTGCTGTTCCTCATTCAACATCGGTTTATCCTACCAATAATACATATACACTAATATCATTATTTATTAGCACACTGCATAAACCATTAAATCAATGACAAGAAGTGACAAATACTACAAATAATATATTTGTACTCAGCCCTTGTTATATTTCAGAACATTATGAGTCTAACAACTGTAAATTCACTATATAAGGATCTACATTTGCATGGAATCCATCCATGTATCCTTCTTTCCGAGGTGTGAGGATTCGCCATCCTGGCGGTCGCAGACCGTCTCCTCACCCCAACAAGCCTTCCGTGACGGATACCCAGGATGCGCGGATTTGTGGTCCCAGTACGCGCGCGGACGTTGCGCGTCCTGATCCCCCGCCCGCTGATTCGGATCCCGCCCCCACCTCTGTCGCACGATGGGTGCTTTCGGCCAGCCTCCGTGCTGAAGCTCGAGTCAAGCCCTGCCCCCGCTCTGGGGAAAGTCAGGACCACCATGGGAATGACACATATTCTCGGCTCTGCCCCTGACCTCCGTGAGGTGCGCAGGTCGGCGCGGGATTGGTCCCGCCCCCTCTTGCCTCAAGAATCGGCATGGGAGTGACACTCGCTCCAAGCTCCGCCCCCTGACCCAGATTAGGCTGAATCATAGGGCACACCTGTGTGCACCAGCAGCCTATTGGCTTACTTTCTGGTTCCGCCCTGGCTGGCTATTAGAGGCTCCTCCTATATATAGCTTCAGTCTGCTCTCTATCATTGCTGAGCATATGACTGAGTGTGACACTGTGCCTTGCTACATCCTTGTTCCTGAGACCTTGCCTTCCCTTGCCTGCCTGTTAACCTCTTGTTGCCTGAACCCTGCTAGTATCTTGGACTCCGCTTCTCTCCACTCCTGATCCGCTTCTACGACCATTCTCCTGTCTCCAGTCCTGACCTTGGCTAAGTACTCCTACGATCCGATACTCTCCTATCCGGAACCTGGCTACGCACCCCGACGATCCACAACTCTCCGCTCCTCAACCTGGCAAGTACTTTAACCATTCTCCAATCCGTAATCCCTACCTGGTTTGAATGACTACTCTACATCCTAGGCGCGCCCGTGTGGCTGTGGGTCGGCGTTAACCAATCCCCTACCTCAGCACCGCGATCGCGCTTAGTTTGTAGTGAGCTACGTGTTACAGTATGCTCAGCCACACAAACTTCGACCCCGCTGAGGTAGGAAGAGTCCTGCGCATAAACGCAAGCTACCTAACTACCTTAGGATCATGCTATGCACAGACCACAATAAGAGGGTATTTTCAGTAACAGTGCCCGACAGTACTGGAGCACTAGAAAAAAGCCAGAACCAGAGCACTATTATTGATAAAAGGGTTCTCCATGTTGGGAGGAACCTGTGTTTCAGTATGGCAACCATTTTGTAGATGTATATGTATTCACAGAGAATGTATATCATGCATAATAATGTGATATTAATTATGTGAAGTGTTATCTTGTTTTGTCAGGTTACATTCTAGGATGGTATCCGAAAATGTAGAACCCAAGCGGGTTTGTTGGGATTCCACCAGAGGGAGAGTAAAAAATTGTGGGTAACTAGCAAACCATGCTCTCCCTTCAGGAGGATTTTCACACCCTTTCTCGTGCCTTACAGGAACCGCATTCCCCTCTTGTGCCTGCTGCTCCTGATATTCCCACTACTCCAGCTTTGCCTTTCTCTCATGAACCTCGCTTACATACCCCCAACCATTATGGGGGCGACCCTCATGAATGTTGTTTTTTTTTTAATCAATGCTTTATACAATTTGAAATTAACCCTTCACGCTTTACTGCACCCCACGCCAAGGTGGCGTAAATTTTTTCTCTCCGTGTAGATGACGCTCTTGCCTGGGCATCTCCCATCTGGGAGCGAAGATCCGGCCTCACACAGGATATCAGAGTCTTTGCCCAGGAATTCTGGAAGGTGTTTGATACACCCAGTCGCAAGGTATGTGCTTCCTCTGCACTTTTTCATGTTTCCCAACGCTGTTGTTCGGTTGCCAAATACGCTCTTGAGTTTAGGACTATTGCTGCCGAGACCGACTGGAACGACGTAGCCCTGGCTGCAGTCTTCTGGCAGGGTTTAAAAAAAACTTTAAAGGATGAATTGGCAGCCTACGATCGTCCCACCGATTTGGAGGAACTAATTGCTGTCTGTATCAAGGTGGATCGTCGCCTCCTTGAGAGACGTTCAGAGAAGGTTCAGTACTGGTCAGGTGAGCTCCACTGAGGTTTCCATCCTGGACACATCCGAACCTATGCAATTAGGGGGTACTAGTATTACCAAATCTGAGAAATTACATCTCAAAAATGCTAGCCTTTGTCTTTACTGTGGTGTTTCTGGACATTTTGTCCCCAAAAGTCGGGAAATGCAAAGCTCCCATGAGTCCTGGGGGAGGCTCATTGGGAACGCTTTTTCTCTCCCCTATTTCTACTGACAATCCGTCTCGCATTCTTGTCCCCATTACACTCTTTGGGGAGGGATCTCAAGAATCTACGCTTGCTTTCTTCGATTTCAGATGCCGGAGAGAACTTCATAGATCAAACTTTCGCATCTGGTTCCTATCAGGCACTTGAATCCATAGACGGAAGACTTCTGCATGACACACACCTGGAAAAGATCCAATTCAACGTTATCCATACTCCTTCCATCAGCGTGATTCTCGGACTACCCTGGCTACAGATCCACAACCCTCGGGTCGATTAACTCAACAAGGAACCCATCCAATGGAGTGCCTTTCGCCATAAGAACTGCATTCTGGAAGCAAGTAGCATAGGGGGTACCAACGTGTCCGAGGAGAAGGTACAATTGCCAGACGAGTACGCTGAATTTCGGGACGTCTTCGATAAGGTCAGATCGGAGGTTCTTCCTCCTCACCGCCCATTCGATTGTCCCATCGATCTGCTCGAGGCACTACACCCGCCAGAGGGACTTCCTATCCGTTGTCAATGCCTGAGACCAAGGCAATGAAAGAGTACATTGCAGAGAACTTACAGAAGGTGTTTATCCATAAATCCACCTCTCCTGTGGATGCAGGGTTTTTCTTTGTGAAGAAGAAGGATGGGACCTTACGCCCTTGCATAGACTACCGGTCCCTTAACAAAATCACGGTAAAAAAACATTATCTCTTGCCCCTCATCAATGAACTGTTTGATCGACTACAAGGAGCTAGTATCTTTTCGAAGTTGGAGTTACACTGGCGACACACTTTATTCGAGTTCGGCTAGTCCCACGAATTCGGGTATACCCGGGTGTATTGAGGTTTGTGACTGTTTTCTGCTCGAGTGCATTGGGTTATTTTCCAGGCAGGGATTGAAGCATTTTATTCCCGCTGGCTGCAATACTGCACAGTATATATATATATATATATATACTGCATTACAATTCATGAATTTATGCCATCTGGTAGACACGCGAAGCATTGCAGCCTATTAAATCCTAATCATTATCATTTAACAGATCAGCCGCCCGTCAGCCAGGCATGAACCCAGGCTGGGAAGGCAAACGCAACGGGGCTTGTCAGAGGTGAGGAGCGGCGCATTCCAGGTATCTGCCAGGTACATACTGGGTATTTGCTCGAATAAAGTGTGTCGGTGCAGTACGAGGTGCTTAAAATCTGGTAAGGATTTATCGGGGTGATGAATGGAAGACGGTTTTCAACACCAAAGATGGACATTATTTGTACTTGGTCATGCCTTTTGGTCTGTGCAATGCCCCAGCCGTGTTTCAGGATTTCGTAAATGAAATTTTCAGTGATCTCCTCAACTCTTTTGTAATCGTTTATCTTGATGACATTTTAATTTTCTCCAAATCCAGACAGGAACACATCTCCCATGTGAAACAGGTGCTCCTTCGCTGATGCCAGAACAAACTTTTTGCTAAACTGGAGAAATGTCATTTTCATCAAACATCCACCACATTTCTAGGCTACATGATTTCGGCCTCAACATGGACCTGCCAAGGTCAAACCCGTCCTAGATTGGCCACAACCTACCACCCTGAAGGCAGTACAATGCTTCCTTGGATTCTCAAACTATTACCGTAGGTTTATCCAATTTTTTTCTTCTCTAGTGGCTCCGCTTACGGAATTAACCAAGAAGGGAGCAGACACTGCTTCTTGGTCCGCTGACGCCATTCAGTCTTTCACCCATCTCAAAAGAGACTTTGTATCCGTCCCATTTCTCATTCATCCTGATCCCAAACTTCCTTTTACCCTTGAGGTCGATGCCTCAGATGTGGGCGTAGGCGCCATTCTGTCCCAAAGGAAGAATTCCCGGTCCAGGTTGCATCTTTGCTCATTTAAAAAAAAAAATTCTCCGGCCCAATGCAACTACGATGTCAGGAACCGGGAAGTGCTGGCCATGAAGCTAGCTCTCGAAGAATGGAGACACCTGCTTGAGGGCACTGACGATCCGATAACCATCCTCATGGATCATAAGAACTTGCTTTATATTGAAGGTGCACACCGCCTGGAAGCCCATCAAGCCAGATGGCCACTGTTTTTGTCTAGGTTTAATTTCATAATTTCCTACTTTCCCGGATCCAAGAATATCAATGCTGATGCTCTTTCTCGACAATTCTCCCTGGACAACAAGACTGAGGATCAGCAAAAACCCATTTTACTGCCCAAATATATTCTCTCGGCCACATCATTTGCGGCACTCAAGGACATCGTCTGCCAACAAAGCCACATCCCTCCTCGCATCTAGCCTCCACAAGACCATCTCTTCATTTCACCCCTACACCATAAAAAGGTCCTCGAATGGAGTAATTCGTCCAGATTTGCAGGCCATCCCGGCACCAAAAGGACCTTGGACCTCATCTCTCGCACCTTTTGGTGGCCAGGAATGCAAAAGGACATAAATTTTTTTGTAGCTGTGTGCCCTACGTTTGCCAGGACTAAAACTCCCAGGATATCTCCTGCAGGCCTCCTTCAACCTCTACCTGTTCCGGATCGGCCATGGACACATCTGCCTATGGATTTCATTGTGGACTTGCCTTGTTCCAGGGGTATGGACACGATTCTTGTAGTAGTAGACCGTTTTTCGAAGCAGGCCCATTTCATACCACTCAAGGGCCTGCCCAACTCTCCCAGATTAGCTGACATCTTTATCAGGGAGATTTTTCGGCTACATGGAGTACCCTTGGAAATAGTTTCAGATAGAGGATCGCAATTCATTTCTCATTTCTGGGGCTCGTTTTGCCTTCAGCTAGGAATCGTCCTTCATTTCTCGTCGGGGTAACACGAAAGTAATAACCTACCTGCTAACTTTTATTGTCATCTTCTGAAGTGGACAGGAATAAGAGGATGATGCTGGGTATGCACCTAACGAAACCCTTTAAATGCAAGGACAAGGGCATCAACACTTTGTGTGGCACTGGGAAGGTTAGCAGAACGTAAGGGGTACCAATGGTCAAACAGATAGGACCAATGGTCAAACAGATACAGTAGGACCAACCAGTCCCTGGAACAGTATCTACGTTGCTTTACGTCGGATTCCCAAGATGACTGGGCGGAACTCTTACCATGGGCAGAATTCGCCCACAATAACGCACGAAGCAGCTCGACCCTGGAGTCACCGTTCTTCGAAAATTACTCTTTAAACCCTTACACTCTTCCTCTTGTTTTACCTTTCTCAGGGGTCTCAGCGGCGAATGACAGGATTAAAACCTTACAGGACCTGTGGAGAAAGATTCAGGTTAACAAGCTGTCAATAGGCAAAAGAATCAGGCAGATCGCCATCGCAGGCCTGCTCTTGACCTTAAACCTGGCGACAAGGTCTGGTTGTCATCCAGGAACATCAGGCTGAAAGTACCCTCTATGAAGTTTGCACCTAGATTTCTTGGACCCTTTGCGATTTCCGAAAGGATCAACCAGGTGGCATATCGTCTCGCTCTCCCGCCTTCCATGAAGATTCCTTCTTTTTTTCACGCCTCTCTTCTCATACAGGGGGGGGGGGCGGGTACTGTGAGGAATCGCCATTCTGGCGGTCGCAGACCGTCTCCTCACTCAAACAAGCCTTCCGTGATGGATACCCAGGATGCGCGGTTTCATGGTCCCAGTACGCGTGCGCGGACCCTGCGCGTCCTTATCCCCCACCACGGATTCGGATCCCGCCCCCCCATCTTTGTCGCACGACGGGTGCATTCAGCCAGCCTTCCTGCTGACGCGGGAGTCAAGCCCCGCCCCCGCTATGGGGAAAGTCAGAACCGCCGTGGGAATGACGCACGTTCTAGGCTCTGCTCCCTGACCTCCGTAACGCGAGTCGGAGCACGATTGGTCCCATCCCCTCTTTTCCCAAGATTCGGCATTGGAGTGACGCTCTCTCCAAGCCCCGCCCCCTGGCCTCCGGGACGGCGTTCGAGCAGTTCCTCCCTCATCCCCGATTAGGCTGCATCATAGGCTGCTGGTGCACACAGGTGTGCCCTATCGGCTCTTGCTGGTTCCGCCCTGGCTGGCTATTGGAGGCTCCTCCTATATACAGCTGTGGCCGCCTTTATCCTAATGCGGCCGTAGCGGCGCAACTCTGATAACCGCGGGCAGATGCAGTATATATATATTTTTCGGAATATGTTCCGGTATTTTAGCGCTCGTAATATTAGCATATTTTTAGCGCTGTCTGCAATACTGCAATACCGTCTAAAAACTCATGTGGGCGTTCGTGAGCTGTTGTCTTCAAAGTCTAATACTTTAGCAGTTCAACCTACGTCAGTACACAGTCTGTGTGTGCGCGCGCAGTAATTGTAAATTTGCATATTTACTGTATACATACATGTATGTCTCATTTGAACATTGTTGAAACGCATAGGCGTGTACTGTAATAGTATCACATTTTGGCGTATATAGCGCTCTTCCCTCGCTCGCCCCCACACACACACAGGATAATGTACTGCACTGTAGTATTTCAACTTCTTATCTACAGTACACCTCTCCCACGCCATTCCTTTGAACGGATGGCTTTCTGGTTTCAATCACATTCCTGTCATCACATTCCTGCGTATATAACGTTCAGTTTTGATTTACTGTATTCTTCTGTGTTGATTATTAATGCTCATTGGGGGAAAAAAAGTTCAAGAGTGACCAAAAAAAATAAATATTTTAATTTTCCTATTGTTGGCTTTGAGTCACCTCTCTGCGCCTGTGTGCAATCCTCTTTGGGAAGGGAGCTAGCTGATGATTACATGGCATGACTCACCCATCCACCCCCCCAACCCTTTGAGGCTTTGTTTACGGTAATGCTTGTGATAATCCCATCTCGAATTTGATATGTAAATCTGATTTGCATAGCACTGTGAAATTGAGAGTTAAAAAAACCATAATCTGATTCATGTTCTTGATGCAGTAAGTTACCAATTTTTGTCATTCTTTCTTTTTCTTTGGTGTAGAGGGGGGGGGGTCAATGATTATGATTATCATGAATGTAGAAAATGCAGTCTTTATTCAGTTTTCTTTTGTCAGTTGAAAATTGAGGGCCGGTGGATAATCATGAATAATGCACATTGACAATAATATTAATTAATAATATATAATATATATAATATATTTATAATAATATAACATTTTCCGTCTTTATCTTCTTCCTCATTCTGTGTAGTTCATTGAGAAAGGGGAGGTTTTCTGTAAATCATGACTGCACTTTAGATACACTTTACAGTACACACAGTTCACACAATGTACACATGATACGCCCCTCCCCCTTTCCATCCTTTTTTTCTCTGAAAAGACAAGAAAATAAAAAATTGGTGCAGTTAGGTGCATATTATGGCATTGTGTACTGTATAGCTACTCCATATTGGACTACAGTATGCAGTTAGTACTGTCAAACTAGTCTATACTGGAACTACTGTATACTGTAACTACTGTTAAATACTTTGTAACCAGATGGCTAGTGCTGCTCTCTCATGAAAGAAAAAATCTGTGCCATACTTACCTGTATCATACAGTACTGTACTTGGTGTGTTTGTACTTACCATACTACAGTACAGTACTATACCATACTACCTTCCTGATGCTTGCCCATTACGTTCGATCACAATGGGCAACACAGTCGCAATATGGTCAATATATTTATTGCATCGTTCCACGGTGAGTACATCGTTCCAAAAACTCATTATGCCTTGCGCCAACTCATCCTTTTTGGAGGGTTTCACGACTTTTCGGATATGATCCTTCAGCTGATGCCAGACCATTTCGATAGGATTGAAGTCTGGCGATCTGTCGTTGGAGGGGGGAAAAAAGGACAATTAGTTAAAGAGATACAGTACACAGTAAAAACAGTGGGAAAAAATGAGACACGGTTACCGCACTTACTCCGCTGGCGTCTTCACCCAGT
The DNA here is from genome assembly GCF_040206685.1 of Ascaphus truei. Lineage (NCBI taxonomy): Eukaryota > Metazoa > Chordata > Amphibia > Anura > Ascaphidae > Ascaphus > Ascaphus truei. The sequence continues at coordinate 86,140 of NW_027457048.1, forward strand.
TGATACCGCGCTCAAGAATATGCGCTGTTGATGCGGTGTGCTTCGGATCGTTGTCCTTGAAGAAACGGTGACCATCTGGGAACTCACGTGTGATGTATTCCACAATCTCAGGCACAATTTGCTCTTGGAAAAAAGCTTTATTCATGATTCCTATAACAAGAAAAGAAAAGTGCTCAAAAAACTCCACACTAGTACAGTGCATAAGGCAAAAGCGTGTGACTTATTTTACCTTCAAAGATGACAATGCCTCCTGGTCTACGCCTAGAGATGGCACCCCACACATGCATCTTCACTGGGTGTTTTGGACGCGGCTTCATAGATATGCAACATTTTTTGTGGAATGCAAAGGTTGCAAATCTCTCCAGCGATTCAGTAGACTCGTCAGTGAAGATGCAATGCTGGAAAGTTTCTCCACTGTCGATCCATGCCTTGGCCTGGACCATTCTCTTGATCTTGTTAACGTCCCTTATCATAGGGTACGCTCTGTAATGACAAGGAATAATTTTATAGGTACAGTACAGTTTCTTAAACAACACTTTAATCTCCTGTTCTGTCCAGTACTAACCTCACACGTCCATATTTCCATCCAATTCTGCGTCTCATCTTCTTTATGCTGGTCTCGGATACAGTTAGATTGTGATTTTGCTGCAGAGTGTATTTGACCCTTAATGCACTCTCCTCATCATTCTCTTCACTTATTTTGTCGACCAGATGTGTTGTCTCCCTACAGTGTACAGAAAAACAACAATCCGGTAAGTTACAGTGCAGTAGGCCACAAGTACAGCACATCATTTACAGTAAACAATTATAGATGCAGCAATATAAACAATAATAGATAGATATACTATCTTATATAGTAATATAAATAAACAGAAATAACCATAATGTTTGATATATCTATACTATATAGTTATATTTATATGCAGCAATATAAACAATAATAGATATACTATATTATATAGTAATATAAATATACTTACGAGTTAGTTACCGTTGTTGTCCTCGTGCGTTGTTTGGTCTTTCCGTGTGCATGATAGCACACGGTGGTTGATGGCACAAAGAGGCCAGAAGCAGCTAACCAGCGTTGGATATTATAGGCATTGCTGCGAGTAGAGGGCGGACAGTTTCCCCATCAGAATCTGTAATGTCCCTACTTCTGGACCTGAAGATGGCGGCAGCCACGAGGCGGTTGGAGTGTCATGCTGGAACGCAGACCCCAGATATCCAAGTGGCTGGGGAGGAGAGCGCATGCTTACCTCCAGCCTGGTGCAAAATGGGATCCAAGATGGCGGAGACCGGACATCCTGTGACGTCAAGAGGCGGAGCACGAGCGGCCATTTTGGAGGAGGCGGAAACAGCACCGAGCGGCCACAGATGCGGGCAGATCAGTGGCAGTGTCGTCACGGGAAGTAGCTGAGGAAGCTGATAGGCAGCGGACGAGTGGCGGAGGCAGCGGCAGACGTGGCAGCCCCGCACGTTCACGATACCGCAATCGCGGAGGAGCTAATGAGAGGGGCAACAAGTGGACAGGGGGGGGAGGTGGTTAACAACAGAACAGAGGTCGTTACGGAACTGACGACAGGCTGGGGGCTAGTTTGTAAACAGAAGAGGGAAAGGATTAGAGTAGGGATATAAGCAGGTTAGTGGAAAGGTACGTGGTAGGTTGATAGAATGGCAGGGGAATGTAGCAGAGTTGGACGAGGGTAAGTTATGGTAGGTGAGACATGAGAGGGACAGGGGAAGTTGATCGGATATATAGAGGGAGTCAAGGGGAGCAAGTAGAGGCGGGCAAGGAAGGAAGGAGGGTCAAGGGAGAGGCTTGGAGGGAGTAGGAGTGGCGGGTAGGCAGAGGGGGTGGAGGGTGGGAACGGAAGGGTCAGATAGGAAAAGAGCAAGGAAGTTATGAGAAGACAGGTATAGCAAGTGATAGAGGGAGTAGAAGGACAGCAGCAGCATGTGATGAGAGAGATAGATGCAGAGGAAAGGCAATGAGTAAGTGGACAAGTGTCACAGACATATAGGTATAAAAAACAGAGGGAGCGGAATGGGTAGAAGGAAGGAAGAGGGGGGAGTAGCAATCTGGACGAAGCAGGTCGCCTCAAGAAAGAAAGAAAGGCAGGAAAAACAGGTGGAAGAGGGAATTATGCAGAAGGGCGAGATAGTACAGCTTAATACGGTAGACTTACAAGCAGCACGGTAGATCTAATAGTCTCAGGGGAGAGAGAGGGGAATAGTTGCAATAGCCAAAGTTAGTGGCGATGTTACATAAAATGTTGGGGTAGTAGATATAGTTAGCGCTACAGTTAGCAAAGGTTTTTTGTACATAAAGTACTGGAAGCGGGGCAGGGGTATCGAAGCAGGGACCTGCTCCCTGGTCCATATGGGCCAATGGCCTGAGCCTGGTGAATTTCTTATCCAGTGCTCTGGTGAAGTCCTTTGGTGGGGGGGGAGGGGTGCAGAACGGGGAGGACGGTACCCCACCTTGGCCCTCCTGCGCCCAAAGGCGATGAAATCGGACTCCAGTTGGCTGGGCCAGGGACCCAAGGACATTATTTGTGTGTTTACTTTGTGGTAATCTGTTTGTCCCTCCCCACTTTCCCTCTTGTATTTCCCCAGCCCCCATCCTATCCAGGCCAAAGATGCCCGAAAGGGGAGAAGAATGAAGGAGTTACCTCACAGATGGGAAATCACAGGTGCAAAGTCAAGGTACACCACGGGAGCAGGTCATAACTATAACATAGATGAGTAAGGAAATAACCCTAATCTCCCATAATTTAAAAGGCTTCAATAATCCCATTAAAAGAAAAATTGCATTTAGGGATTACATCCGCAAAAGGGCTGATATCGTCTTCCTACAAGAAACCCACTTTTCACAGAATAATCACCCCAAATATTTAGACAAACATTACAGGACATATTATCTGGCCTCGGCGCCTGTTAAAAAAAGAGGGGTGGCCATCCTAATACATAATCGGTTATCCTTACAAGTAGCTAAGACTTATTTAGACGCTGACGGTAGATACTGTACATCATAATAACAGGGACACTACAGGGTCAACTGTTAACGTTAGCCTCAGTGTACGCTCCCAGCGAGCAAGCCCCAGAGTTCTTCACGCAATTCTTCAATACACTACACAACAAAGCACAAGGCAGTATTCTGTTAGCGGGGGACTTCAATAGAACGTTGGACCCTGACTTGGACAGATGTTCGGGGGCTAACCAATCACAGAAACAGGACATACTAACAATAACCCAGGGGATGAGGGAGTGCCAGCTAATTGACATCTGGAGGGAACAGACCCTATAAAGAGAGAATATACCTTCTTCTCTCATCCCCACAATAGATACAGCAGGATAGATTACTTCCTGATATGAAACAGGGTGGTTCCGGTGGTCTCCCGTACAGGGATTCATGACATTTCTTGGTCAGACCACGCGCCTATAGAGCTGCGGTGCCCACTAAGTTCATTGGACAGACCCGGAGGGAACTGGAAACTGAACGAGCTCCTACTTAAAAACCCGATATCTGAGAGGGAAATAGGGGATAAAATCAAGGAATATTTTGAGATCAACGAGGGGAGTGTTTCTTCACACTCGACACTCTGGGAAGCCCATAAGGCGACCATGAGAGGGATTCTGATGAATTGGCCGCCAAAAAAAAGAGAGAAAAGGAGACTCGGATAAAGGAGCTGCGAGAGAGGCTAGCACACCTCCCAGTGCTTCATATAGTCAATAAACAGGACAATATCCTGAAGGAGATCTCGGACACTAAAATCAAACTTAATCTGTTGCTGACCTCCCATGCCGAAAGGGAGTTGACCTGGTCTAAGGGTAAGTTTTATGAAAAAGCCAACAAGCCAGATACCTTACTTGCCAACAAGCTACGCAACAGGCTTCCAAATTACTGTTTCTCATCAATTCGAACTCAGGGGGGGGGGGACCTTACCTCCAATCCTAGATTGATTGTGGAGGAATTTAAACGGTACTACGAAGCTCGCTACGATGGAGATAAGGTCAGCCACACATAACAAACAGGAGAGAGACTAAAAGATTTTCTAAAAGAGGCACAATTATCCAAATTGAGCAGAGGAGAGAGAGAAGCGCTACAGGGGGACTTTACCCTAGAGGAACTAGCCGAGGTAATAAAATCACTCAAGCCGGCCAAGGCACCAGGTCCAGATGGCTTCTCAAATTTATATTATAAAAAATAGCTGAAAACTCTAGCCCCACAACTATTGAAATTATTTAATGAAATTCTCGCAGGGGCCTCCTTCCCAGCTCAAATGCTCCAAGCCTCCATCTCACTGATCCATAAGACTGGCAAAGACCCGGCAGAATGTAAGAGCTACCGGCCCATCTCCCTGATCAATTCTGATGTAAAAATCTTCTCTAAACTATTAGCCAACGGGGTGGGTATCGTCCTTCCCAGATTAATACACCCGGATCAGGTGGGGTTTATCAGAGGCAGGCAAGCGGCAAACAATACCAGATGGATAATAGATTTGATCGATCTGGCTAAGAAACGTAACATCCCGTCAATGGTATTGTGACGGTTCAGGGGATTCCTTCCCCTCTATGTGTCCCTGACGTTCCGCTCATGCCTGCCTCTCCTGTCCCTTCCTTGCCCGTTTGCCCCTCTGCGGCAGCCTCTGACGCTCTCTCGGCGTCTGCGCGCGCTCCCCGCAAGACACGCGCACCTTCTCGCTCTCCCGTTCCCCGTTGCGGTGCTTCCCGCTCACGGCCCCCCTCAGCTCCCGTTCCTGCCTCCTTACCTCCTGCGGTCTCCCCTCCTGTCCTTCCTCCACCCTCGGCAGATCTCCCCGCGGCGCTCCACGCACCGCGTGACACAGCCTGTGCGCGCGCACTCTCACTTTACAGAGGGCGTGTGCAGACGCTCCTCTTGTAGGCTCTCTCAGATCCTTGGCTCCTCCTCTCATACTCTTCAGGCTATCTCCCTCACTGGCTCACCTGTCTCCTCCTCTTTTCCTCCTCACCTATCCCTGCTGTCTCCCACTTCACCTTCTGCTCCTCCTCTCTCTTGCATTGGTGTTCCCTCCTTTATTCCCCTGTCTGTCCTTTCTATCATTGCTTTGCATAGTTCTGTGTAACCTCTGTGTGTGCAGTCCTATGCTTGGCTCTCCTGTGTTTTCAAGCTTCTGTTCCTGCTCCTGCTTACCCCTGGACTTCCCTGGCTTGACTTCTGCTTGTACTGGATTACCCTGCTCGCTACTGCCCTTGGACCCTGCTTACGAATACGACTCTGCTGACTTCTGTGATCCCTGGACTCTGGCTTATGAACATTACGATCCTGATCTTTATATCCCTGGACTCTGGCACACGGACACCACTACTCTTACTCTTAACCCCAACGGCATTGCTAGTATTATTAACCATCTTTCTACAGGCCCGGCAACGCCATACCACACTCCGGGCACGCCCTCACTGTTGTGGGTGCGTGATAATACCCTTCTGTCAGGAATCGGCGTTCTCCTCGCTCCCCACACAGAGCACTCCCTCCCCGCAGGGAGCCCCTGGACACACAAAACAATCCTGCCTTACCGGCCTCCACGGCTCCACCCCTGCCGCCGTCGCGGGATCACTCCCCTCGGCGATTCCTCTGCTCAGCGCTGGGCGCGCCCACGCCCTCCTGCACGCACACCTGCATGCACACCTGCACCATCCACTGGCTCGGTTCACATGCATACACGAGTTACGGAGCACGCTCAGTCTGCACACTCTTATTCCCGTCCCCCGGACCTCAGGCTCCGCCCCCGCACACTGCACGGGCATACTCAGGTTACCAACAAGACTCACCTGGCCTGTTATGCCTGCACCAATCTGCAGTGTCTCCCTGTAGCTCTTCCTGTCCCGCCTCCGTTCCTAATTGGACCTTCCTGCTTTATCTAGCTCCTCTCTGCTCTCAGTCTTTGCTCGACATAGTCTCTGTATGGAAGTACTTCTGGATACTCTCAGTGTTTTCACAGGTTCTGACTCGGCTTGTACGACTACCCCCTCTGGCTCTCGATCTCGGCACTCCTTGGACAATGCACACTCTGGTAACCCCTTGTCTACCTTACTACACCTGGCCTGGCAACGCTTCATACCACACTCCGGAGACGCTCCCTTTGCTGCGGGTGCGTGTATTACCACTTCCCCTTCAGCTCAGGGGACGGGTCTGGTCTGCGGGCAGCACCGGCGTAACACCTTCCTACCTCAGTATTGGGGACAGGTCAGATCTGCGGGCATACAGGCGTTACAGGTATTAATTCTGGACGCGGAGAAGGCCTTCGATAGGATAGACTGGCCATACCTGAGGGAGGCATTGAGAGCATTTGGCTTTGAAGGATGGATACTTGAAGCCATCCTGGCATTATATAACGGCCCTACAGCAAGGGTTCGACACCAGGGCTTCCCCTCGGAACAATTCAATATCTGTAGCGGGACAAGACAGGTGTGTCCCCTGTCCCCGCTGTTATTCGCCCTGTGTGTCGAACCTCTGGCGGCCCATATTCGCTTAAGCCCCGATATCTCAGGGATAGAGGTAAAGGACCAAGCCCACAAGGTGACATTGTATGCAGATGACGTGATCCTGACACTGTAAACCCCTCACCTCCCTGCCCAATATCTTTGAGATTCTGGGAAAATTCAACCAAATTTCCGGGTTCAAAATCAATCAGACCAAATCAGACGCCCTCAACATAAACCTACCACGTCCGGTAGAAAAATTAATAGAAATACACTTTAATTTCAAATGGCAAGCCTACTCTATCAAATATCTTGGGGTATACATTACCAAAGATTATAAATCACTCTACAAAGCAAATTACCCGAAACTGTTTAAGACTCTACGGGAGGATCTCAGAGTATGGGCAGGATATGGCATTTCATGGTTCGGAAGAATTCAGAGTATTAAAATGAACCTCCTCCCAAAGGTGCTTTATCTGTTCCAGACCCTACCGGTACCTTTAGTTCATGCTGACATCATATCCTTACAGTCTCGAATACTGAATTTTATTTGGAATAACAAAAGCCTGCGAATCGCGAAGGGCATCCTAAAAAGGCCAGCGACGAAAGGGGGGTTAGCGGTATCTTGCTTGTTGGCATATTACAAGGCAGCCCAATTGAGCCAAATTGTCCAGTGGCACTCAGACCTTTCCTTGCGGAGATGGGTGGCACTGGAGAGAGACTGCTGTGCACCAGTTGAGCTGCACGATTTAATCTGGCTACCCAAAAGGTGTGGAAACACAATAAAGATGCTGCTACAGGCCGTGGGGGAATACCAAATTTAGACATCAGCTCACCACCAAACAATCCCTGATGACCCTGTTACTAAAGAATCCGGATTTCAATCCGGGGATGCTCAGTAATAATTTTCTAATCTGGGCACAGTTGGATTATAAACGACTAAAAGATCTGGAGGGGAGAAAATTTATTAAAACATTTGGGCAAATCCAATCAGAAAAAGGGGTGCCAATCACTGAACTATTTAGATACCTCCAGATCAGAGCTTTTTACAATAAATCTTCAATTCCGCCACCTAGAACAAATTTTGAGCAGCTGTATTCTAGGGGAACGGACACAAGGGGACTGACCTCTAGGATGTACATGGAAGTGATCTGTCCTGGGAGGACTGACGAACCCTGACTTAACTACATGACGAAATGGGAGACAGACTTAGGGGAGACACTAAAAGACGAAGACTGGGATCATATCCTACAAGCTGCAGCCAAAAGCTCAGTTTGTGCCACGTTAAAGGAGAACGCATATAAGGTCCTTATGCGTTGGTACCACACCCCACTAAAGCTATCTAAATTTGTTAAGGGGTACTCGCCGCTCTGCCCAAAGCAGTGCGGGGAGTCAGCGGACTTAAAACATATGCTGTGGTCCTGTCCGAAGGTGGTCCCGATTTGTGAAAACATTAGGGAATGGTTACAGAGGATTCTCAATTTGAAGATCCCCCTGGATCCGTGGCTGTTCCTACTAGGCATGCGGATCCAGGGATTGCCGAAAGCGGCACACAAGCTGGTTGCGCATTTCGCAACCACCACCCGATGCGAGATCACAGCAGTATGGAAACAGAATGAAATACCAGTTATCCCCAGAATTCGGAATATAATTTGGCATGTTTGCCAGATTCAACAGTTGACTAGTTGGGTCAACGACACTGGCTTAAATTTCCTAAAAGTCTGGGCACCATGGTTAGCCCAGACAGACATCCCAGGGGTAGAGGCTGATGCAATCCTGCATTAATATCAATAAATGCGTTCTCCGATGACTTGGCAAGACTCATGACCAATTGATTAGGAGACAGGTAGGATCCACTCTGAGACCAGCTGACAGGGGAGCTAAGCAATGAATTATAGGAAGGATTCAGCCAAAACGATGCAGCCGTAGAAGCAACATTAATTCACTGGGCTCAAAGCGGTCCCACCCTACCCCTCCCTCCCCTTCTCGTTTGTACCTTTTGTTGTCTTGTCCAGGTCATGTAGGTCAGGTCTGTCACGTCTTGTGAATAAATGTTGTTTGTCAAACGAAAAACATATTGGTACACTATCCCAGAATATGTTGGTATAGGGGTAGTACTGATATGGGTAATGTGGTACTAAACAATGGATTGTGTCACATTGTATGCTCTGTAAAACCAAATAAAAATTTCAAGTTGAAAAAAAAAAAAAAACTCCACCTTCTCCGTTTACCTTAAGTATCTAGCTTCTTAACCTCTCCCTGTACCCTTCCTCCTATAACCTATCATCTATAACTTGTCTGAATTACGCTGCCTGTTTTTCCTAGTCAACCCTATTTAACTCTACCTAAAGCTATGTCCAAGTCTGTATCTCATCCTACTGACCTCAGCCCCCCACGGACCTTGCCTCGCTCCCTCGCGGCGTTCTAGGGGTCTCCTCTCTCTTTATGCCTCCATTTTCCCTGCCCTCCCCTCTCTTCGTCATAGTCCCGCTCTTGCTCTATTTAATTTGGTTTCACCGCCCCTCTCCCGCTATTGGGCCATGTAGAGGGAGAAAGGGGGTGGCCCGGTATTAAAGGGGTTGCACCCCATATGGCCATCCCTTGACCTCACCAGAGAGACAAGGGGTTAACTGGACTGCGGTCCAGGGATGTGGTTTGCACCTTGTTATACCTTGAAAATGTATGTTCCCCTGTTCCCATGTTTCACCTTTAATGTTGTTTCCCAAGGCAGGGATAAAATCCTGCAGAGATTCCTTTGCAGACACCATCTGCTAGGCTAATAGGTCATGAAGGGCAGCCGGCTGAGTAGCCTAAGCACGGTGATCAAAAAGTTAACTGCCCTGATTGTTTACCCAATGTCTAGAGATTAAGTATTAATCAAGAAACTCTGCCAGTCTAATTGTTACCTGAGGGCGGAGAATCATCAAACTGGAGTGGTTTGTAAGTGTCATGTCTACACCTACAAACAATGCAGATACTTAATTTGGTAGACTGGTCCTAGCCCCTGATTTAATTATGGGGCTTCCCAGAGTCCCATTACACCTGGGCTAATTAGCTGGGGGGCATGGGTTAATCTGTGTCTCCACGTTAGGGATTGGATACAGATAATTGTTCACCAATGGTCTGTATTCAATGTTAAGAATAGGGTTGCACAGGTATATAAACTGTGTTAACCCTACAGTTTTTAGTTGTGCTTCTGATTCCACCTGGAATGTCACCGGATTGATGGAGAATTGCTAGCTGATACTTCTCCATTCCCCAACCCTAAGTAAGTGTTACCTTCTTGCCTGTTAATTGTACTATATTGCTGTGTTCACCTTCTTTAAGGAATAAATTATATTTTATTATATCTAAGCCTCGTTGAGTTCAACACATATATTTGGTGTTCATTATATCTTGTCATAAGCTACCGTGACAAGCTCTATAATTAACTGGTGGCAGCGGCGGGATTGAACTGAACCTGTATTACAGTGTACTGTAATTACCCTGTAATGTAGTGGGAACTCGAAGGGAATTGCGAGTTCCTGGGACTAAAGATATTGAACACACAGTAGTGCAACAGTTAACACAAGTTGTAACACCCCCTCACTGCTGCGACCGCGAACCATGAGCGAGGCGGAAGGCTCATCCAACATGAGGACCCGAGCTCAGCTGAAGGACAAGTGCCGTGAATATGGACTGCCCTATGAGAACCAGGAGATCGCAGACATGGTTGACGCAATCGGTAACTATGAAGCCCGGCTTGCAAAGCTTCAGTATACAGCTCAGCTTGCCTTTATACAGCCACCCGGAGATCAGGAAAGGAACCCAGTGCCGGGGCGGCGGAATCTCTGGGAGGGAACGAGTGCACCTCCCGGGAGCAGTGCAACAGGAGGGGTACTGGTTGCTGCGGCTACCAGTCCGTTCACCCCTGAAATGTTGGCACTGATTACTGCATGGGGAGACAGAGGGACACCGGAGGAGCGGCTGCAGTTTATCACTATGCCAGTGAACAGACCCGCTTATTGCCCCCCTGTCCAAGCCAACACAGATGAACACAAACTGGATCAGCACAGTCTCACCAAGTTCGTGGAAGGTACTAATCAGATAGACAGTTTTCTAAAGAACTTTGAGACACAGTGTCGGCTGTACAAAGTGCTTCCCCAGCATAGGGTTGCACGCTTGGACCCCTTAATGTCCGGATTGGCTAAGCAGACGATGATGGCGCTTCCAGATGAGTATGCTGATGACTATGACCACCTGAAAGTTCTGTTATTGTTTCAGTACGGTTTTACCCCTGAAGCCTACCGGGGTAAATTCCGGCAGGAAGAGAGGCAGCCCCAGGAGTCCTATGTTACCTACGTGACCCGCATGGCTTTGTACGGGATACGTTGGGTGGAGGGCTATGAGGCACGGACTTACCAACGCCTGCTGGACCTCATCTTTCAGGAGCAGCTCTTTTTGGATTGGGGGGAGGGCCAGGGTGTGCGGGAGGTGGGGGTTTTACCCGGTTTGGATGCTGAAGTTCTTCTTGGCAACGATCTGGGTCCGATGACCTGCACCTACGACCGAGTGCCCAAACCCGCTGCAGTGGCGGCGGTTACCTGGAGCCAGACAGCGGCAATGGCGGCGGCGCCAGTCCCCCAGCCTGTGGGATCAATGTTAGCGGAGGGCGCAGAGGAGCCCGGGGAGGTAAGTCAGGATCAGTTGCAATCACAGACTGACTTACTGTTCCCCCTCACCCTTCCCCATTCTCCGGACAATGACATGACTGGGGGGTGGCCAGATTTAGGAGCCCAGTTTAGGGAGGCAGTGAAGACAGACCCTACCCTGCCCAGCGTGAGACTTCGGGCGTCCGAATCTCAGGCAGCGGAAGGCACTGAGCACTGCCTATGGTATAAGGGACTCCTGTATAGAGAAGAAGGGAACCCAGGGATAGAGGAGGGATTGACCAGTAAGCGACAGCTAGTAGTGCCCCAGGGGTACCGGCAGAAACTGTTACGGGTAGCTCACTCTATTCCGTTAGCGGGACATCAGGGGGTCAACAGAACGCGAGCCCGGTTATTACAGCGTTACTACTGGCCGGGGGCATCTCGAGATGTGGGCAATTTCTGCCGCTCTTGTGATGCCTGCCAGCGAGTGGGTAAGGCGGGCGACCGTGTGAAGGCACCACTAAAACCCCTACCGATAATAGGGGAACCCTTCCAGAAAGTAGCAATGGATCTTGTAGGACCCCTTATGATTCCTAGCAGGTCAGGGAAGCGCTACATCCTCACGGTGGTGGATTTTGCCACCCGATACCCTGAGGCGGTAGCGCTTGACACCATAGATGCCAAGACAGTGGCAGCAGCTTTGCTGAACATTTTTACTAGGGTAGGTTTCCCTAGTGAGGTCCTAACCGATCAGGGGTCGCAGTTCATGAGTGGACTGTTACATTGTCTCTGGGATGCATGCGGTGTACAGCACCGGCGCACTACCCCTTACCATCCCCAGACAAACAGATTATGTGAGAGGTTTAACGGGACCCTGAAGCAGATGCTTCGGACCTTTATAGAGGCGGAGGGGAAAGACTGGGAGATTCATTTACAGCACTTGCTGTTTGCCTACCGAGAGGTACCGCAGGAATCTACAGGCTTCTCCCCCTTCGAGCTACTATATGCCCGCAGGGTACGTGGACCTCTGGACCTATTCCGTGAGGGATGGGAAGACTACTGCTACTGATGCTTCAGTGATCCAGTATGTAGTAGATCTCCGAGACCGGTTAGAGATGCTCATGGGGGTGGCCCAGGACCACCTCAGGGCTGCTCAGACCAAGCAAAAGCAATGGTATGACCGGAATGCCCGAAGCAGGGAATTCATCCCAGGACAGCAGGTGCTTGTTCTCAAACCCACTAGGGAGAACAAGTTGATGGCTGCCTGGTCGGGACCGTACCCGGTTATCCGAAAGGTGAATGAGTACAACTACGTTGTACAGGTAGAGCCTGAGAGGCACAAGACATATCACATTAACATGTTGAAAGAGTACAGAGCACCGAGTATGGGAGCAGTGATGGCCATTTGTTGCCCACTGCTGGAGGATCCGGCGAGCAATGCTCTGCCTGATCTCCTAGGGGAGGCTAGGCAGGGAAACACTGTGGAGCAGGTAGAGATAGGGGCACAGTTGAGTGCTAGGCAGCAGCTAGAAGCCAGGGACATGCTAGCTAAATATAGGGCCCTCTTCACTGACATGCCAGGGACCACACATCTCACAAAACACCCAGTGCACACAGGGGACCTGCAGCCTCTGCATAAGCACGCTTATAGAGTGTCAGCAGAGGTCAATACCAGTATGGAAAGGGAGATACAGGAGATGCTGACCCTAGGGGTAATTACTCCGTCCCAGAGTCTTTGGGCAAGCCCGGTAGTTCTAGTCCCTAAGAAGGACAAGACCACCCGGTTTTGTGTGGACTACCGCTTGCTCAACGCTGGAACGGTGTCAGATGCCTACCCCATGCCCCGCATGGATGAGTTACTGGATGAACTCGTGGGGGCAAAGTATCTGACCACTATGGACTTGAGCAAAGGCTATTGGCAAATCCCCCTGACCCTGGAGGCTAGGGAAAAGTCAGCATTCATCACTCCAAGTGGCCTCTATGAGTTTTTAGTGATGCCATTTGGGATGAAGAATGCCCCGGCTACCTTCCAACGCCTGGTCAATAGGTTACTGGAAGGGATGCAGAGCTATGCCAGGGCTTACTTAGATGACATTGCTGTCTTTAGTAATTCCTGGGACTCCCATTTAGGACATGTAGCTGCGGTGCTAGATAGGATCAGGGAGGCTGGGCTTACCTTGAAACCCACTAAGTGTATGGTAGGGATGGCAGAGGTCTTGTACTCAGGGCACAGGGTGGGTGGAGGGCACCTCAAACAAGAGCCAGCCAAGGTAGAAGCCATAGTTCAGTGGCCTGTTCCAAAAACCAAGAAACAGGTCATGGCATTTTTGGGCATCGCAGGGTACTATAGGAAGTTTGTCCCACAGTACAGCGCCGTGGCAAAACCCCTGACTGATTTGACTAAGAAGCAACTGCCTGTGCTTATCACCTGGACTCCTGCCTGTGAAACTGCTTTCCAGGCACTGAAAACTGCGCTTGCTGGGGCCCCCATACTCGCTGCCCCAGACGATACCAAACATTTCCTCATACAGACTGATGCCTCGGACTATGGCATTGGGGCTGTGTTGAGCCAAGTGGGGGACGACGGTAGAGAGCACCCTGTGGTGTACCTCAGCCGAAAACTACTCCCCAAGAGAGGTGGCCTATGCCACCATTGAGAAAGAGTGCTTGGCCATTGTGTGGGCACTCAAAAAACTGCTGGGGGTATTTGACTTAAAAGGGGTCCCGCTAAGCCGGCGACCCTCAGTCTAGCAGAAGTGTCAGGGATGAAAAGCCCCAGAGCACCAAACTATAAACATGTCCGGAATTCTGAAAAGTACCAGATTCTGGGCCATTGACACCGTAGGGCCAAACCCCAGACTCAGGGACGCCAAAAAGAGGGTGTATCTCAGGTATGCAAAGTTGCATAGGTGTCAAGCTTACACATGCGCCTTGCTAACCGGAAAGCCTTTTTGCCCGGTTTTGCCAACTGCGGCCAAAACGGTGATTGGTAGGTTAAGAAATCACATGGCGGGGATTGGGTGTACATGTTAAGGATACCCTGGATCAGCCTATAACTGTGCCCCCGGACTATCCTCAGTGTGATCCAGATTTGATTCATGATGTAACTACGCTTTACACAGGATTTCATTCAAGCACTGTGGTAGCGGTTCCAAAAGAGAAGGGGTTAATAACATCGCAAGTAGAGATTTACGGAATTCGTTAGCCCTGGTGACTCCCGAACGAATTCTAACGAAGTTCTACGAAATTCTTTGATTTAGCCAAGTTATTAGATCGGCAAGTTGTGATCTAGCAAAAGTGGACTTTTAACAGAGACTGCATTTCTTGCGCTTTCTCGCAAAGGACAATTTATTTTGTTACCCCATCCCAGTAAGTGTTGTTTTAAGTGTATTCTTAAGTTGTCGTGTGTTTGTCTATCAAGGAAATAAATCACAATTTATTTTGCGCCTTGTTCTGTTCAATCGAGTACCCAGAAATATAAAAGTGTTGGCAAAGTTGTGCCCACCGTGACTATATAATATTGGATAAAGGATTCTCTATGGACCCGGCCAAACTCAAGGTCATATTAGAATGGCCACAACCCACGTCCTTGAAAGCCATCCAGCGATTCCTGGGATTCGCAAACTATTAGCAGAAATTCATCAAGAACTTTTCTTCTACTGTGGCTCCCATCACACTTCTGACAAAGAAAGGAGCGAACACGACAGTCTGGCCACCTAAAGCACTTCTAGCCTTTGAGACCCTTAAAAGGACATTTTCCACCGCCCCCATCCTACGCCACCCAGATCTCAGACTTCCCTTTACCCTAGAGGTTGACGCTTCGGATATCGGTGCTGGCGCCATCCTTTCTCAAAGGCAATCCCTACAGGATAAGCTCCAACCCTGCGGGTTTTTCTCAAAAAAAATTCTCCAGCAGAACAAAATTATGATGTCGGCAAT
The DNA here is from genome assembly GCF_040206685.1 of Ascaphus truei. Lineage (NCBI taxonomy): Eukaryota > Metazoa > Chordata > Amphibia > Anura > Ascaphidae > Ascaphus > Ascaphus truei. The sequence goes on from NW_027457048.1 coordinate 101,175, forward strand.
AGAGAACTCCTGGCCATCAAACTCGCCCTACAGGAATGGAGACATGTCTTGGAAGGTTACTGAAAACCCCATTTCAATCCTTACCGACCATCAAAATCTGTTGTATATAGAGAGGTGGTCTCTTTTCTAGGATCAATTATTTGATATCTTTCATCCCCGGGTCGAAGAATCAAAAAGCGGATGTGCTCTCACGGCAATTCATGGTCGAAGACAAATCCGAGGTGGTTTCTGAAACGATTCTACCCTCCAAATACGTCATTTCGGCCAACTCTTTCAATGTCTTGGATAAGGTTCTGGCAGCACAGGTTAATCTTCCCAGAGATCTCAAGGTGCCAGAGGGTCGTTTGTATGCTGCTCCATGCTTCCAAATGAAGATACTAGAGTGGGGTCACTCATCCAATAAGGCCAGTCATCCAGGTACCAAGAGGACTTCCGACCTCATCAAACAAACCTTTTGGAGACACGGAAGAGTTCATCAAATCCTGCCCAACTTGTGCCCAGGTCAAGACGACTTGCAGCAAACTGCCAGATCTTTTACAGCCATTACCCATTCCGGAACGCCCATGGAGCCACCTATCAATTGATTGTATTGGAGAACTTCCCACTTCTAGAGGGATGAACACTATCCTGGTGGTCGTGGATAGGTTTTCCAAGCAGGTCCATTTTATTCCCCTCATAGGGTTACCCAATTTTGCCACCTTGGCAGATGTCTTCGTCAAAGAGATTTTCCGCCTCCACGGGGTCCCATTGAACATTGTTTCCGACTGAGGCTCGCAGTTTATCTCTAAGTTCTGGCGAGCCTTCGCCCAAAGGATGGACATCACCCTTCACTTTTCTTCAGGGTACCACCCTCAAACAAACGGGCAGACCGAGAGAACAAACCAAACACTGGAGCAATACCTGCGCTGCTTTGTCTCCGATAGTAAGGATAATTGGGCTGACCTCCTCACTTGGGCAGAGTTTGCCCACAACTCTTTAAAAAACAGTTCCACACAGGAATCTCCGTTTTTTTGTAAATTACGGCTTCCATTAAGTACGACTTCCGATTTCTACAATCCCATCCGAGATCCCGGCAGCAGACGACCGTATTCAAATCCTACTGGAATCTTGGAGGAAGATCCAAAAGGCACTGGCAGAGGCAATTCATAGACAAAAGGCACAAGCGGATCGTCACCGCTGAGAGGTGCCTGATTATAAGCCAGGGGACAAGGTATGGCTCTCATCAAAAAACATCAGGCTGAAAGCTCCAAGCCTGAAACTAGCCCCCAGATACCTGGATCCTTTTAACATCTCGGAACGGATTAATCCTGCTGCATATCATCTCCAAATTCCTCCATCTATAAAGATTCCATCAGTCTTTCATACCTCCCTCAAGAAACCCATGTCCCAGAACCCGAGCTTCCATAAAACAAATACGATTCCCAAACCCGTGATAAAACAGGGCCAAAAAGAATACGAAGTCTAATCCATTAGAGATTAAAGAAACTCGAGGGGATCCGTTCAGTACTTGATCCACTGGAGGGGTTTTGGACCTGAGGAAAGATCTTGGTTACCCCATCAGCAGATACACGCCCCCAGGTTATTGAAACTCTTTCATACTAGGCATTCCCACAAGCCATATTGGAGCCGTCCTGAGGCTGCACCTCAAGGGGGGGTACTGTAAGGGATCTGGAAGCCTCCTCCCTTACCTACAGCCGCTCGCCACCCAGGTGATGCTCCTCTGACAGCACGGACCTCCTCCCTGCAGGGCAGACTCGTGCATTCTGTGCTACGCGCACAGCCCAGGACTCTTCAGCCTCTTGGCTGAGCATAGTTTCATGGTCCCTCCATGTTTCGTCTCCTCTGCCTCACCTTGTGCTTTAACCTTGTTATCTCCGCTCGTGTACCGACACGGGCTTGGCTTTAGGACCCCTCTTTGGATTTCGACCCCGGCTTGCCCTTGACCATCCGCTACTCTCCAATCGTCGATCACGGCTCTCGGACTACTACCTTCCCCCTGGCTCCTACCCACGACCTTGGCTCTTGGACTACGACCTCTCTCTCGGTTTCGCCCAAGGATTTGGCAAGTACCATACCATTACCTTCTCCCACCCGCACCCGGCAATCTCAAACCATCCGCCTACCAGGCCTGCTCCTGTTGCCGTGGGTGCGTGGTGTCTATATCCCCACCTCAGTACCGGGATCCGGTCTAGTTCGTGGTGAGCGCCGCCAGACATTATGCTCAGCCCAACGAACATGGATCCCGCTGAGGCAGAACAGCCAAGCCCCCTAGACTGACTCTACCGGTTGGAAACGCTAGTCTCTTCTCTTACCTCTGAAATCTACAAGTTGGTTCTTTCACAGCACCCACCTTCTCCCGCTGCTGCGAGCGCAGCAGCTCAACCTCCTCCGGACTCTCCTCCATCCTTGAAGCCACAGCTACCTACCCCAAACCACTACGCAGGAGATCCCCACAAATGTAGAGGATTCATCAACCAGTGTGAGGACCTCATCTCTGTGTGTATCCGGGTGGATCAGCGCCTCCAAGAAAGGAAGGTTGAACGCTCGCATCGTCGCTCTGTTCCTACTAGATCCACTAGTCGCAGCCTGGTCCCACATGTCCCTCCATATCCCGACGATCCCGAACCTATGCAACTGGGAAGTCACCGCTTGTCCGTGACAGAGAGACAGCGCTGGCGGGACGTCGGCTTACGCCACTACTGTGGTCATCCTGGACATTGTTACGCTTGTGCTCCTACAAACAAGCCGAGAGAAGGGAAGGGACCCGATAGCGAGGTGGGGAAGCCACAGGAGACACGAAAAAGGAGTAAGTTGCACAGTAACGGTGCACATAGTCTCGTGAGCACGCCGCGCGCAGGAGAATGTGCAACACGTCCGGAGGAGCAGAGCCAAGCTCCGTGACACGACTAGCCCAGCTGCCAGTGCGCGCATGCTCTGGCAGCAGAGCGGGGATGCGTGCGTTCTCAGGCACCAACGCGGGGGTGTGAGTTTAACACTAGTGAGGAGCAAGGGAGGATAGAGTCCAGAAACAGAAGGGTGCAGCAACACTAAATATAAAGAAAGGGTTCTTAGTTTAATCCTTTGGCCAAAGAATTATAAGCCTGCTACCACGTCAAGGTAAACCCTAATCAGCAGGTCCTACACTACCCGCACGTTAAACTAACCTCAGAAATAGAATGAGTGACTGTCCCAGTTTTCCGGAATCCAAAGGAGATGAGTAAGTGTCCCAGAGGAAGTCCAGGCAGGAACAGCATGTGATGGCAGGCACACGAAGAATAGAGTACTGGGGTAATACTACGCAGGACCCTGGGCAGGTAGCAACTGACAGTATTTAAAGGCAGTGGCAGCTATTAGCAATGAGGAAGTCAGAAAGAGGCTTACTTCCTGTCAGGAGGAAGAGGGCAGGATTTGCCAGAAAGCAAGATGGCGTCGCTTGCCTCAGAATACTTGAAGACACAGAGGAACTTGACTCGCAGCTAGAGGGTGGCGCACGCCACACAGAGAGACATACTCTCAGCTAGAGGGTGGCGTACGCCATACAGGGAGACATCAGAGAATCTTGACTCGCAACTAGAGGGCGGCGCACGCCGTCACATGTACGCGCCACGCGTGAATGCGCGACATGACCGGGGGCTGGCCGGGCTCCGTGGTACGAGTAGAGGAACCGCGGGTGCATGAATGTTCTATAAAGAGAGCGGGAACTGAGATGTGCCAGGTAAGGAGGGAACACGACGCAGGGGGCGAGTTCTCCGATTCCTTACAGTACCCCCCCTCCCTTTAGGATCAAAATCTGAGCGATCCTTACTAGACTAGGGGGGATTTATTCCAGGGAGAGTTCTTACCAAAGGCGGCAGGCACAGCTGGGTTCTGGAAGATTACAAGGGCGGTCAGGCCGGAGTCCAGACTGCTGTAGGGACAGGAACTAGAAACAGCACGGCCTGGATACTCCCGGGGACGGCACTCATGGTCCGTGACTCAAGGCGCCCTCCTGGAGTATGAGGAAAAAAAATTCTGGAGAGAAGAAAGCAGAGAAATTCAGATTTCCCAATGGTGAAGGGGTTCAGGAACAGCAGATAAGGCGGGGCCAACTCTGGGGGTCCGTTTGTTTTTTGGCCGAGCATAATGTTACGGTTATGCTCCTACACACAAGCCGAGAGAAGGGAAGGGACCCGTTGCGAGGTGGGGAAGCCGCAGGAGACATGAAAAAGGAGTAAGTTGCTGCGCAGCTGGGGAACGGTGCACGTAGTCATGTGAGTGCACCGCACGCAGGAAAATGCGCAACATGTCCAGAGGAGCAGAGCCAAGCTCCGTGACACGACTAGCCCAGCTGCAAGTGCGCGCATGCTCTGGCAGCAGAGCGGGGATGCGTGCGTTCTCAGGCACCAACGCGGGGGTGTGAGTTTAACACTAGTGAGGAGCAAGGGAGGATAGAGTCCAGAAACAGAAGGGTGCAGCAACACTAAATATAAAGAAAGGGTTCTTAGTTTAATCCTTTGGCCAAAGAATTATAAGCCTGCTACCACGTCAAGGTAAACCCTAATCAGCAGGTCCTACACTACCCGCACGTTAAACTAACCTCAGAAATAGAATGAGTGACTGTCCCAGTCTTCCGGAATCCAAAGGAGATGAGTAAGTGTCCCAGAGGAAGTCCAGGCAGGAACAGCATGTGATGGCAGGCACACGAAGAATAGAGTACTGGGGTAATACTACGCAGGACCCAGGGCAGGTAGCAACTGACAGTATTTAAAGGCAGTGGCAGCTATTAGCAATGAGGAAGTCAGAAAGAGGCTTACTTCCTGTCAGGAGGAAGAGGGCAGGATTTGCCAGAAAGCAAGATGGCGTCGCTTGCCTCAGAATACTTGAAGACACAGAGGAACTTGACTCGCAGCTAGAGGGTGGCGCACGCCACACAGAGAGACATACTCTCAGCTAGAGGGTGGCGCACGCCATACAGGGAGACATCAGAGAATCTTGACTCGCAACTAGAGGGCGGCGCACGCCGTCACATGTACACGCCACGCGTGAATGCGCGACATGACCGGGGGCTGGCCGGGCTCCGTGGTACGAGTAGAGGAACCGCGGGTGCGTGAATGTTCTATAAAGAGAGCGGGAACTGAGATGTGCCAGGTAAGGAGGGAACACGACGCAGGGGGCGAGTTCTCCGATTCCTTACAGTACCCCCCCTCCCTTTAGGATCAAAATCTGAGCGATCCTTACTAGACTAGGGGGGATTTATTCCAGGGAGAGTTCTTACCAAAGGCGGCAGGCACAGCTGGGTTCTGGAAGATTACAAGGGCAGTCAGGCCGGAGTCCAGACTGCTGTAGGGACAGGAACTAGAAACAGCACGGCCTGGATACTCCCGGGGACGGCACTCATGGTCCGTGACTCAAGGCGCCCTCCCGGAGTATGAGGAAAAAAAATTCTGGAGAGAAGAAAGCAGAGAAATTCAGATTTCCCAATGGTGAAGGGGTTCAGGAACAGCAGACACGGCGGGGCCAACTCTGGGGGTCCGTTTGTTTTTTGGCCGAGCATAATGTTACGGTTATGCTCCTACACACAAGCCGAGAGAAGGGAAGGGACCCGTTGCGAGGTGGGGAAGCCGCAGGAGACATGAAAAAGGAGTAAGTTGCTGCGCAGCTGGGGAATGGTGCACGTAGTCATGTGAGTGCACCGCACGCAGGAAAATGCGCAACATGTCCAGAGGAGCAGAGCCAAGCTCCGTGACACGACTAGCCCAGCTGCAAGTGCGCGCATGCTCTGGCAGCAGAGCGGGGATGCGTGCGTTCTCAGGCACCAACGCGGGGGTGTGATTTTGCCACTAGTGAGGAGCAAGGGAGGATAGAGTCCAGAAACAGAAGGGTGCAGCAACACTAAATATAAAGAAAGGGTTCTTAGTTTAATCCTTTGGCCAAAGAATTATAAGCCTGCTACCACGTCAAGGTAAACCCTAATCAGCAGGTCCTACACTACCCGCACGTTAAACTAACCTCAGAAATAGAATGAGTGACTGTCCCAGTCTACCGGAATCCAAAGGAGATGAGTAACTGTCCCAGAGGAAGTCCAGGCAGGAACAGCATGTGATGGCAGGCACACGAAGAATAGAGTACTGGGGTAATACTACGCAGGACCCAGGGCAGGTAGCAACTGACAGTATTTATAGGCAGCGGCAGCTATTAGCAATGAGGAAGTCAGAAAGAGGCTTACTTCCTGTCAGGAGGAAGAGGGCAGGATTTGCCAGAAAGCAAGATGGCGTTGCTTGCCTCAGAATACTTGAAGACACAGAGGAACTTGACTCGCAGCTAGAGGGTGGCGCACGCCACACAGAGAGACATACTCTCAGCTAGAGGGTGGCGCACGCCATACAGGGAGACATCAGAGAATCTTGACTCGCAACTAGAGGGCGGCGCACGCCGTCACATGTACGCGCCACGCGTGAATGCGCGACATGACCGGGGGCTGGCCGGGCTCCGTGGTACGAGTAGAGGAACCGCGGGTGCATGAATGTTCTATAAAGAGAGCGGGAACTGAGATGTGCCAGGTAAGGAGGGAACACGACGCAGGGGGCGAGTTCTCCGATTCCTTACAGTACCCCCCCTCCCTTTAGGATCAAAATCTGAGCGATCCTTACTAGACTAGGGGGGATTTATTCCAGGGAGAGTTCTTACCAAAGGCGGCAGGCACAGCTGGGTTCTGGAAGATTACAAGGGCGGTCAGGCCGGAGTCCAGACTGCTGTAGGGACAGGAACTAGAAACAGCACGGCCTGGATACTCCCGGGGACGGCACTCATGGTCCGTGACTCAAGGCGCCCTCCTGGAGTATGAGGAAAAAAAATTCTGGAGAGAAGAAAGCAGAGAAATTCAGATTTCCCAATGGTGAAGGGGTTCAGGAACAGCAGATAAGGCGGGGCCAACTCTGGGGGTCCGTTTGTTTTTTGGCCGAGCATAATGTTACGGTTATGCTCCTACACACAAGCCGAGAGAAGGGAAGGGACCCGTTGCGAGGTGGGGAAGCCGCAGGAGACATGAAAAAGGAGTAAGTTGCTGCGCAGCTGGGGAACGGTGCACGTAGTCATGTGAGTGCACCGCACGCAGGAAAATGCGCAACATGTCCAGAGGAGCAGAGCCAAGCTCCGTGACACGACTAGCCCAGCTGCAAGTGCGCGCATGCTCTGGCAGCAGAGCGGGGATGCGTGCGTTCTCAGGCACCAACGCGGGGGTGTGATTTTGCCACTAGTGAGGAGCAAGGGAGGATAGAGTCCAGAAAAAGAAGGGTGCAGCAACACTAAATATAAAGAAAGGGTTCTTAGTTTAATCCTTTGGCCAAAGAATTATAAGCCTGCTACCACGTCAAGGTAAACCCTAATCAGCAGGTCCTACACTACCCGCACGTTAAACTAACCTCAGAAGTAGAATGAGTGACTGTCCCAGTCTTCCGGAATCCAAAGGAGATGAGTAACTGTCCCAGAGGAAGTCCAGGCAGCAACAGCATGTGATGGCAGGCACAAGAAGAATAGAGTACTGGGGTAATACTACGCAGGACCCAGGGCAGGTAGCAACTGACAGTATTTAAAGGCAGCGGCAGCTATTAGCAATGAGGAAGTCAGAAAGAGGCTTACTTCCTGTAAGGAGGAAGAGGACAGGATTTGCCAGAAAGCAAGATGGCGTCGCTTGCTTCAGAATACTTTAAGACACAGAGGATCTTGACTCGCAGCCAGAGGGTGGCGCACGCCACAAAGAGAGATGTACTCGCAGCTAGAGGGCGACGCACGACATACAGAGAGACATCAGAGAATCTTTACTCGCAGCTAGAGGGCGGCGCACGGCATCACATGTACGCGCCGCGCGTGAATGCGCGACGCGGCCGGGGGCTCCGTGGTACGAGTAGAGGAACCGCGGGTGCGAGAATGCTCTATAAGGAGAGCGGGAACTGAGATGCGGCAGGTCAGGAGGGAACACATAGCAAGGGGCGAGTTCCCCGATTCCTTACAGACATCTGTTGGCAAACTGCCCTCTCCGGCCGGAAAATGCCAGAACCCAATGAGGTATAAGGGGATCACATTGGGTACCATCTCTCCTTCCCCTTCTCCCCAGGAAAAATTCCCAAACCGAATCATGCTGCCCATTCTGCTCTCTGGAGACAAATTCCAAATCTCTACTTCTTCATTTATCGATTCTGGTTCCGGTGGCAATTTTATTGATCAGGAATTCAACACAAAAAATAAGATTCCCCTTCTCTCCAATTGGAGACGATTCTACCCTCCAAATACGTCATTTCGGCCAACTCTTTCAATGTCTTGGATAAGGTTCTGGCAGCACAGGCTAATCTTTCCAGAGATCTCAAGGTGCCGGAGGGTCGTTTGTACGCTGCTCCACGCTTCCAAAGGAAATACTAGAGTGGGGTCACTCATCCAAGTCCGCCGGTCATCCTGGTACCAAGAGGACCTCATCAAGCAAACCTTCTGGTGGCCCAGCATGCTGAGAGATATGGAAGAGTTCGTCAAATCCGGCCCAACTTGTGCCCAGGTCAAGACGACTCACAGCAAACCGCCAGGTCTTTTACAGGCATTACCCATTCCGGAACGCCCATGGAGCCACCTGTCAATGGATTTTATTGGAGAACTTCCCACTTGTAGAGGGATGAACACTATCCTGGTGGTCGTGGATAGGTTTTCCAAGTAGGCCCATTTTATTCCCCTCAAAGGGTTACCCAATTTTGCCACCTTGGCAGACGTCTTCGTCAAAGAGATTTTCCGCCTCCACGGGGTCCCACTGAACATTGTTTCCGACCGCGGCTCGCAGTTTATCTCTACGTTCTGGCGAGTCTTCACCCAAAGGATGGACATCACCCTTCACTTTTATTCAGGGTACCACCCTCAAACAAACTGGCAGACTGAGAGAACAAACCAAACACTGGAGCAATACCCGCGCTGCTTTGTCTCCGATAGTCAGGATAATTTGGCTGACCTCCTCCCTTGGGCAGAGTTTGCCCACAACTCTTTAAAGAACAGTTCCACACAGGAATCTCCGTTTTTTGTCAATTACGGCTTCCATCCAGTACGACTTCCGATTTCTTCAATTCCATCCGGGATCCCGGCAGCAGACGACCGTATTAAAATCCTACTGGAATCTTGGCGGAAGATCCAAAAGGCACTGGCAGAGGCGATTCGCAGACAAAAGGTACAAGTGGACCATCACCACTTAGAGGTGCCTGATTATAAGCCAGGGGACAAGGTATGGCTCTCATCGAAAAACATTAGGCTGAAAGCTCCAAGCCTGAAACTAGCCCCCAGATACCTGGATCTTTTTACCATCTCGGAACGGATTAATCCTGCACATATCGTCTTCAAATTCCTCCATCTATGAAGATTCCATCAGTCTTTCATACCTCCCTCCTGAAACCCGTGTTCCAGAACCTGCGCTTCCATAAAACACCTACGATTGCCAGACCTGTGATGATACAGGGCCAAAAAGAATACGAAGTCCAATCCATTAAAGATTCAAGAAACTCGAGGGGATCCGTTCAGTATTTGGTCCACTGGAGGGGTTTTGGACCTGAGGAGAGATCTTGGATACCCCATCACCAGATACACGCCCCCAGGTTATTGAAACTCTTTCATGCTAGGCATCCCCAGAAGCCATATTGGAGCCGTCCTGAGGCCGCTCCTCAAGGGGGGGTACTGTAAGGGATCTGGGAGTGCACCGCTCCAAGATGCCTCCTCTCTTACCTACAGCCGCTCGCCACCCAGCTGATGCTCCTCCGACAGCACAGACCTCCTCCCTGCAGGGCAGACTCGTGCATTCTGTGCTACGTGCAAAGCCCAGGAATCTTCTGCCTCCGCGTGGGACTTAGCTCCGTCCCCTTCTGTGATGCGTACCCGCTCCCTCCACACAAGACGCGTGCAGGGGATGCACACACCGCTCCTAAGCTGCACACCCACACAATCAGTCCCAAAGCTGATTCCCCTGTCCTGACCTATCCCTGGCATCCTGTGGCTGCTCATCCATTTCGCCCCTTTACCCAATTGGACCCTGGTACCAATATTATGCTGCTCAGCCTTCCCTTCTTTGGCTGAGCATAGTTTCATGGTCCCTCCGTGTTTCGTCTCCTCTGCCTCACCTTGTGCCTTGTGCTTTAACCTTGTTATCTCCGCTCTTGTGAACCGACCTGGCTTGGCTTTAGGACCCCTCTTTGGATTTCGACCCCGGCTTGCCCTTGACCATTCACTACTCCCCAATCCTCGATCTCAGCTCTCGGACTACTACCTTCCCCTTGGCTCTTACCCACGACCTTGGCTCTTGGACTACGACCTCTCTCTCTTGGCTTCGCCTCACGATTCGGCAAGTACCATACCATTACCTTCTCCCACCCGCAGCCAGCAATCTCAAACCATCCGCCTACCAGGCCTGCTCCCGTTGCCGTGGGTGCGTGGTGTCTATATCCCCACATCAGAACTGGGGTCCGGTCTAGTTGTGGTGAGCGTCGCCTGACATTATGCTCAGCCCAACGAACATGGACCCCACTGAGACAGAACAGCCAAGCCCCTTAGACCGACTCTACCAGTTGAAAACGCTAGTCTCTTCTCTTACCTCTGAAATCTCCAAGTTGGTTCTTTCACAGCACCCACCTTCTCCCGCTGCTGTGGGCGCGGCAGCTCCACCTCCTCCGGACTCTCCTCCATCCTTGGAGCCACGTCGACCTACCCCAAAGCGCTACACAGGAGATCCCCACAAATGCAGAGGATTCATCAACCAGTGTGAGATCCAGTTCGAGCTGACTCCCTCCCGATTCCCTTCAGCAAGGTCCAGAGTCGCTTATATCATCGCCCTGCTGACTGGTGACGCTCTGGCTTGGGTATCTAGAGACCCGAAATCACGCACGACTACCCTCGCTTCCTCCGGGAATTCAAACAGGTATTCGATACTCCCGGCCGCAAGTTCATGGTGGTCTCTTTTCTCTACCAGGGTTCCCGATCTGTTGCTAAGTATGCTCTGGAGTTCCGGACCATCGCATTCAAAACCGCCTGGAATGATGAGGCTTTATCCGCAGCAGGGGCTTGCAGAGCCTATCAAAGATCAGCTGGCGGCCCAAGAAAGACCCACCAGATTGGAGGACCTCATCGCTGTGTGTATTCAGGTGGATCAGCGCCTCCAAGAAAGGAAGGTCGAACGCTTGCTTCCTCGCTCTGTTCCTACTAGGTCAACTAGTCGCAGCTTGGTTCCCTATGTCCCATCATCTCCCGACGATCCCGAACCTATGCAACTGGGAAGTCACCGCTTGTCCGCGACAAAGAGACAGCGCCGGCGGGACGGCTGCTTATGCAACTACTGTGATCATCCTGGACATCTGTTGTCAAACTGCCCTCTCCGGTTGGAAAACGCCAGAACCCAATGAGCTATAAGGGGATCACATTGGTTACCATCTCTCCTTCCCCTTCTCCCCAGGAAAAATTTCCAACCCGAATCATGCTGCCCATTCTGCTCTCTGGAGACAAATTCCAAATCTCTACTTCTGCATTTATCGATTCTGGTTCCGGTGGCAATTTTATTGATCAGGAATTCACCACAAAAAATAAGATTCCCCTTCTCTCCAAAGCAGTTCCCGTCAGGTTGGAAGCCATTGACGGACGTCCCCTTCAACCTGCTTACATCTCTTTGGAGACTTGTGCTCTTTCCCTCAGTACTAAGGACGGCCATCAGGAAAAGATCACCCTAGATGTAATCCATACCCCATCGTTTGAGGTGATACTGGGGCTCCCATGGTTGCAACTACACAACCCTCAGCTGGACTGGACCAACAAGAAATCCATACAGTGGAGCTCCCAGCGCGCCAAATCCTGTCTTCTTTCCAAACAACAGATCGGCAGGTTGAAGATACCTGAGGGGAAGAGAGCCTTGCTCCCAGTCGTTTACGCGGAATTCACAGACGTATTTGACAAGGTACGCTCCAAGATTCTTCCTCCCCACAGACACTTTGATTGTCCCATCAACTTCTACCAGGTGCAGTCCTTCCCAAGGGCCGATCATACCCCTTTTCCATTCCCGAGACCGAAGCCATGTCTGAGTATATTCAGGAGAATCTGAAAAAAGGGTTTATCAGGAATTCCTCTTCTCCAGCCAGCGCTGGATGTTTCTTTGTAAAAAAGAAAGACGGCACCCTTCGCCCCTGTATAGACTATCGGGGTCTTAGTAAGAACACGGTAAAGAACCGCTACCCGCTTCCACTTATTTCTGAACTCTTTGACCGATTACAAGGGGCTACCATTTTTTCTAAACTCGATCTCAGGGGAGCCTATAACCTTAATCGTATTCGCCAAGGCGATGAATGGAAGACAGCTTTTAACACCTGGGATGGGCATTACGGATATCTTGTTATGTCTTTCGGTCTCTGTAATGCCCTCGCTGTCTTCCAGGAATTCGTTAATGAGATCTTTTGGGACCTCCTCAACACCTTCGTCATTATTTATCTTGATGATATTCTTATTTTTTCAAAATCTCTTGCAGACCATATCCAACACACCAAGCTGGTTTTGACACATCTTTGAGAATATTTCCTGTATGCCAAGTTGGATAAATGCTTATTCCACCAATCCTCTGTTGCCTTCCTAGGCTATATCATATCGGATAAAGGATTCTCCAAACTCAAGGCCGACTTAGAATGGCCACAACCCACGTCCTTGTGTCGGGAATCCACTCCTGGCTTTTTAGGATTAGCCCTCATGGAACTTTCTGTACTACCTCATGTGTTCTCTCTGAATTTCACGTTGTCATCATCAAAGACTACAACGCTCCTATTGGACTTCCTTGCCTTGCCTGAGGTGCCCGTCCCTGCTTCTTGTGCTCTCACTCTGGACACGGGCATGCTTCTCTCTGCTTTTTCCTTCGTGCCTACTGCGTTCTATGTAGATGCCCAGACATCGGTCCTGATATTCTCTAAACCTCACCTACCTAGGGATGCTGACCTCCTATTGATTGCAGTGCCACTGCTTTTCCGTTTGAAAAAAGCGCTCATTGACAAACGCCCTTGGCGCAGTTCTACAACTATACCCAGAGGGTTCAGAAATAATTCCATGTCGCCCAGACGTCTGTGGGATCCTATCTCTGCTCGTCCGGAGGCCTCGCGTGAAGGGGTGGTAATGTCAGGAATCCACTCCTGGCTTTGGCTGGAGCCCTTCCATCCGGAGCTTTGCAGGTTCCAGACAATCTATTCCCTGCTTCTGCAATCACCTGCCTCTTGCTGCCTCCTGTGCAGCTCTGGCCTGATTGGCCTCCTGTCCTATTTAGTGCCTGCCCCGCCCTCAGGAAGTTGTTGGACATAGACTTTGCAATCCAAGTTGCAAGTGACTGTGCTTGTCACAGACTCCGTTTGGCCTGCTAGGCCTCCTTGTGCCTGGTATCCTGCTTCCAGTCCCCTGCTTCACAAGGCCTTCTTGCTTAGCAGCCCTGGCGCTGCTTTCCTTGTTCCTGGCAGACTTCGCTGCCGCACTGAAGCGGCTACGCTGGTGTCCCCAGTGTTTCCTGTGGCATGTCTGCACCCCTGCTTCCTGTGGCCTTCCTGTTGGCAGTCCTGTTCCCAGTGGTCTCCACCACTCTCGGCTGTACCCGGCTAGGGGGTGCCGTTTTGTGCTGAAGCACTGGATTCTGCAGTCCCTGTTCCCATTGGTCTCCACCACTCTCGGCTGTACCCGGCTAGGGGGTGCCGTTCTGTGCTGAAGCACTGGATTTCCAGTTCCTGTTCCTATCCCTGAAGTACCTTCACCCAAGATTTCCTGTTGATGACCTCGGCTTGTTTCCTCAACCACCGCTCCTGTGCCGCCTGCCTTGACCCCTGCCTGGATAACGTTAACCCTACCTTCTCCAATCCTGACTTGGCTATGTCTGATTATGGAATCCGCACTCCGTACCTGACTCCGTGGCCTAAGGTCGGTGTTTATATATCCCACCTCAGCCCCGCGGTCCGGTACCAGTTTGTGGCAAGCACGTACGATACAGTATGTCCAGCCTCACAAACTCGGACCCCGCTGAGGTGGGGTTAGGCCGGTTCCCCTCTGAAAACCGGTCCCAGTCTGTAAAACAGCCCCTGTCTAAAGATCAGTATATATTTGAGAGACTGCCTCCGCCTGAAACCCAGTCCCTGTTTTTTGGCCTAACCCCGTCTCAGAAACAGCTCCGTAAAGAACTCCTGATTAAGGCCCAGCGCCTTAGAGAGCTAAAACAGACTATGATTTCCTATGTTCCTGCCCCTGGCTCCCCTGTGACCTGGGAAAACGTGAATCCTGTGAAACTGGCGCAGACTCAAAATATGTTTCATGAATTATCCCTATCTTTGGACCAGCACATAAGAGAGCAGGATCCTATCCTCGCATGCGACGCTGTTATGGGACTGCTTCCCTGCGCTACCAGTCCTGTTGCTAAACCCTTGGGGTTTCCTCCTTCTCATGGAAATTACCAAGCTGATTTTGTTCCTCTTAAGCCTAAGTGAGAATCTGCCACGGTCTCTAGCCCCGATTTAACCTCCCTGTCTGAAAGCCGGTCCCTGTCTGAAAGCCGGTCCCAGTCTGAAAGCCGGTCCCAGTCTGAAAGCCGGTCCCAGTCTGAAAGCCTGTCCCAGTTTGAAAATCTGTCCCAGTCTGAAAACCTGTCCCAGTCTGAAAAACTTCCCCTTTCTGAGAACTGGTCCCTGTCTAAAAACCTGTCCCGGCCTGAAAACCTGACCTTGTGGGAAAAAACGACCCAGTCTGGAAGATGGTTTACACTCTCACGCCAGAGCGTGGGACAGATGGATCGCCCTCGGGCCAGCTACGCTGCCCTGTCACAGTCTATCAGCGCTGAAAATCCCCCTACTGGACCCCCTTTTTCTGACTCTCTTGCATCTAGTGTTACCCCTCCAGTTTCTCAGAGAGTTGAAATCCCTGCCTGTGTCTCTAAAATCTCTTTCCTTAGAGCCTTCCCTTCCTGCATTGACAGTTCAGGTTTCCAAGTCAAAGTTTCCTTTTTCACCTTTCCCTGCAAAGTACCACATTCCTGTTATTGCATCTAATGATTCTTCTGCACGTCCTGTTATAACCATGGATGATCCTAAGATTCTCACAGTAAAGCATCATCCTTCCCTCCCTATCCCCCCCACAGTACCTCATGTTACCTCTGAATCTGGGATTCCCACTCCTCAGGCAATACTGTTTGCCAGTGACTCCTCCACAGTATTTGAGGTACCCGTTTCTGACTGCATGACTGCTACTGCAAATTTAGGATTATCCCTCATGGAACTTTCTGTACTACCTCATGTGTTCTCTCTGAATTTCACGTTGTCATCATCAAAGACTACAACGCTCCTATTGGACTTCCTTGCCTTGCCTGAGGTGCCCGTCCCTGCTTCTTGTGCTCTCACTCTGGACACGGGCATGCTTCTCTCTGCTTTTTCCTTCGTGCCTACTGCGTTCTATGTAGATGCCCAGACATCGGTCCTGATATTCTCTAAACCTCACCTACCTAGGGATGCTGACCTCCTATTGATTGCAGTGCCACTGCTTTTCCGTTTGAAAAAAGCGCTCATTGACAAACGCCCTTGGCGCAGTTCTCCAACTATACCCAGAGGGTTCAGAAATAATTCCATGTCGCCCAGACGTCTGTGGGATCCTATCTCTGCTCGTCCGGAGGCCTCGCGTGAAGGGGTGGTAATGTCAGGAATCCACTCCTGGCTTTGGCTGGAGCCCTTCCATCCGGAGCTTTGCAGGTTCCAGACAATCTATTCCCTGCTTCTGCAATCACCTGCCTCTTGCTGCCTCCTGTGCAGCTCTGGCCTGATTGGCCTCCTGTCCTATTTAGTGCCTGCCCCGCCCTCAGGAAGTTGTTGGACATAGACTTTGCAATCCAAGTTGCAAGTGACTGTGCTTGTCACAGACTCCGTTTGGCCTGCTAGGCCTCCTTGTGCCTGGTATCCTGCTTCCAGTCCCCTGCTTCACAAGGCCTTCTTGCTTAGCAGCCCTGGCGCTGCTTTCCTTGTTCCTGGCAGACTTCGCTGCCGCACTGAAGCGGCTACGCTGGTGTCCCCAGTGTTTCCTGTGGCGTGTCTGCACCCCTGGTTCCTGTGGCCTTCCTATTGGCAGTCCTGTTCCCAGTGGTCTCCACCACTCTCGGCTGTACCCGGCTAGGGGGTGCCGTTTTGTGCTGAAGCACTGGATTCTGCAGTCCCTGTTCCCATTGGTCTCCACCACTCTCGGCTGTACCCGGCTAGGGGGTGCCGTTCTGTGCTGAAGCACTGGATTTCCAGTTCCTGTTCCTATCCCTGAAGTACCTTCACCCAAGATTTCCTGTTGATGACCTCGGCTTGTTTCCTCAACCACCGCTCCTGTGCCGCCTGCCTTGACCCCTGCCTGGATAACGTTAACCCTACCTTCTCCAATCCTGACTTGGCTATGTCTGATTATGGAATCCGCACTCCGGACCTGACTCCGTGGCCTAAGGTCGGTGTTTATATATCCCACCTCAGCCCCGCGGTCCGGTACCAGTTTGTGGCAAGCACGTACGATACAGTATGTCCAGCCTCACAAACTCGGACCCCGCTGAGGTGGGGTTAGGCCGGTTCCCCTCTGAAAACCGGTCCCAGTCTGTAAAACAGCCCCTGTCTAAAGATCAGTATATATTTGAGAGACTGCCTCCGCCTGAAACCCAGTCCCTGTTTTTTGGCCTAACCCCGTCTCAGAAACAGCTCCGTAAAGAACTCCTGATTAAGGCCCAGCGCCTTAGAGAGCTAAAACAGACTATGATTTCCTATGTTCCTGCCCCTGGCTCCCCTGTGACCTGGGAAAACGTGAATCCTGTGAAACTGGCGCAGACTCAAAATATGTTTCATGAATTATCCCTATCTTTGGACCAGCACATAAGAGAGCAGGATCCTATCCTCGCATGTGACGCTGTTATGGGACTGCTTCCCTGCGCTACCAGTCCTGTTGCTAAACCCTTGGGGTTTCCTCTTTCTCATGGAAATTACCAAGCTGATTTTGTTCCTCTTAAGCCTAAGTGAGAATCTGCCACGGTCTCTAGCCCCGATTTAACCTCCCTGTCTGAAAGCCGGTCCCTGTCTGAAAGCCGGTCCCTGTCTGAAAGCCGGTCCCTGTCTGAAAGCCGGTCCCTGTCTGAAAGCCGGTCCCAGTCTGAAAGCCGGTCCCAGTCTGAAAGCCTGTCCCAGTCTGAAAGCCTGTCCCAGTCTGAAAGCCTGTCCCAGTCTGAAAATCTGTCCCAGTCTGAAAACCTGTCCCAGTCTGAAAAACTTCCCGTTTCTGAGAACTGGTCCCTGTCTAAAAACCTGTCCCGGCCTGAAAACCTGACCTTGTGGGAAAAAACGACCCAGTCTGGAAGATGGTTTACACTCTCACGCCAGAGCGTGGGACAGATGGATCGCCCTCGGGCCAGCTACGCTGCCCTGTCACAGTCTATCAGCGCTGAAAATCCCCCTACTGGACCCCCTTTTTCTGACTCTCTTGCATCTAGTGTTACCCCTCCAGTTTCTCAGAGAGTTGAAATCCCTGCCTGTGTCTCTAAAATCTCTTTCCTTAGAGCCTTCCCTTCCTGCATTGACAGTTCAGGTTTCCAAGTCAAAGTTTCCTTTTTCACCTTTCCCTGCAAAGTACCACATTCCTGTTATTGCATCTAATGATTCTTCTACACGTCCTGTTATAACCATGGATGATCCTAAGATTCTCACAGTAAAGCATCATCCTTCCCTCCCTATCCCCCTCACAGTACCTCATGTTACCTCTGAATCTGGGATTCCCACTCCTCAGGCAATACTGTTTGCCAGTGACTCCTCCACAGTATTTGAGGTACCCGTTTCTGACTGCATGACTGCTACTGCAAATTTAGGATTATCCCTCATGGAACTTTCTGTACTACCTCATGTGTTCTCTCTGAATTTCACGTTGTCATCATCAAAGACTACAACGCTCCTATTGGACTTCCTTGCCTTGCCTGAGGTGCCCGTCCCTGCTTCTTGTGCTCTCACTCTGGACACGGGCATGCTTCTCTCTGCTTTTTCCTTCGTGCCTACTGCGTTCTATGTAGATGCCCAGACATCGGTCCTGATATTCTCTAAACCTCACCTACCTAGGGATGCTGACCTCCTATTGATTGCAGTGCCACTGCTTTTCCGTTTGAAAAAAGCGCTCATTGACAAACGCCCTTGGCGCAGTTCTCCAACTATACCCAGAGGGTTCAGAAATAATTCCATGTCGCCCAGACGTCTGTGGGATCCTATCTCTGCTCGTCCGGAGGCCTCGCGTGAAGGGGTGGTAATGTCAGGAATCCACTCCTGGCTTTGGCTGGAGCCCTTCCATCCGGAGCTTTGCAGGTTCCAGACAATCTATTCCCTGCTTCTGCAATCACCTGCCTCTTGCTGCCTCCTGTGCAGCTCTGGCCTGATTGGCCTCCTGTCCTATTTAGTGCCTGCCCCGCCCTCAGGAAGTTGTTGGACATAGACTTTGCAATCCAAGTTGCAAGTGACTGTGCTTGTCACAGACTCCGTTTGGCCTGCTAGGCCTCCTTGTGCCTGGTATCCTGCTTCCAGTCCCCTGCTTCACAAGGCCTTCTTGCTTAGCAGCCCTGGCGCTGCTTTCCTTGTTCCTGGCAGACTTCGCTGCCGCACTGAAGCGGCTACGCTGGTGTCCCCAGTGTTTCCTGTGGCGTGTCTGCACCCCTGGTTCCTGTGGCCTTCCTGTTGGCAGTCCTGTTCCCAGTGGTCTCCACCACTCTCGGCTGTACCCGGCTAGGGGGTGCCGTTTTGTGCTGAAGCACTGGATTCTGCAGTTCCTGTTCCCATTGGTCTCCACCACTCTCGGCTGTACCCGGCTAGGGGGTGCCGTTCTGTGCTGAAGCACTGGATTTCCAGTTCCTGTTCCTATCCCTGAAGTACCTTCACCCAAGATTTCCTGTTGATGACCTCGGCTTGTTTCCTCAACCACCGCTCCTGTGCCGCCTGCCTTGACCCGTGCCTGGATAACGTTAACCCTACCTTCTCCAATCCTGACCTGGCTATGTCTGATTATGGAATCCGCACTCCGGACCTGACTCCGTGGCCTAAGGTCGGTGTTTATATATCCCCACCTCAGCCCCGCGGTCCGGTACCAGTTTGTGGCAAGCACGTACGTTACACCTTGAAAGCCATCCAGCGATTCCTGGGATTTGCAAACTATAATCGGAAATTCATCAAGAACTTCTCTTCTACTGTGGCTCCCATCACACTTCTGACAAAGAAAGGAGTGAACACAGCAGTCTGGCCACCTAAAGCACTTCTAGCCTTTGAGACCCTTAAAAGAACATTCTCCACCGCCCCCATCCTACGCCACCCAGATCTCAGACTTCCCTTTACCCTAGAGGTTGACGCTTCGGATATCGGTGCTGGCGCCATCCTTTCTCAAAGGCCATCCCTACAGGATAAGCTCCAACCCTGCGGGTTTTTCTCAAAAAAAAAAATTCTCCAGCAGAACAAAATTATGATGTTGGCAATAGAGAACACCTGGCCATTAAACTCGCCCTACAGGAATGGAGACATCTCTTGGAAGGTACTAAAAACCCCATTTCAATCCTTACCGACCATAAAAACCTGTTGTATATAGAGAACGCACGCCGTCTAGGAGCCCGTCAGGCCCGGTGGTCTCTTTTCTTTTCTAGGTTCAATTATTTGATCTCTTTCATCCCCGGGTCGAAGAATCAAAAAGCGGATGCGCTCTCACGGCAATTCATGGTTGAAGACAAATCCGAGGAGGTTCCTGAGACGATTCTACCGTCCAAATACGTCATTTCGGCCAACTTTTCAATGTCTTGGATAAGATTCTTGCAGCACAGGCTAATCTTCCCAGAGAACTCAAGGTTGCCAGAGGGTCGTTTGTATGCTGCTCCACGCTTTCAAAGGAAGATACTAGAGTGGGGTCACTCATCCAAGTCCGCCGGTCATCCTGGTACCAAGAGGACTTCCGACCTCATCAAGCAAACCTTTTGTGGCCCAGAATGCTTAGAGATACGGAAAACTTCATCAAATCCTACCCAACTTGTGCCCAGGTCAAGACGACTCACAGCAAACCGCCAGGTCTTTTACAGCCATTACCCATTCCGGAACGCCCATGGAGCCACCTGTCAATGGATTTTATTGGAGAACTTCCCACTTGTAGAGGGATGAACACTATCCTGGTGGTCGTGGATAGGTTTTATTCCCTTCAAAGGGTTACCCAATTTTGCCACCTTGGCAGACGTCTTCGTCAAAGAGATTTTCCGCCTCCACGGGGTCCCACTGAACATTGTTTCCGACCGCGGCACGCAGTTTATCTCTACGTTCTGGCGAGCCTTCACCTAAAGGATGGACATCACCCTTCACTTTTATTCACGGTACCACCCTCAAACGGGCAGACCGAGAGAACAAACCAAACACTGGAGCAATACCTGCGCTGCTTTGTCTCCGATAGTCAGGATAATTGGGCTGACCTCCTCCCTTGGGCAGAGTTTGCCCACAACTCTATAAAGAACAGTACCACACAGGAATCCCCGTTTTTTGTAAATTACGACTTCCATCCAGTACGACTTCCGATTTCTTCAATCCCATCCGGGATCCCGGCAGCAGACGACCGTATTAAAATCCTACTGGAATCTTGGCGGAAGATCCAAAAGGCACTGGCAGAGGCAATTCGCAGACAAAGGGTACAAGCGGACCGTCACCACTTACAGGTGCCTGATTATAAGCCAGGGGACAAGGTATGGCTCTCATCGAAAAACATCAGGCTGAAAGCTCCCAGCCTGAAACTAGCCCCCAGATACCTGGATCCTTCTACCATCTCGGAACGGATTAATCCTGCCACATATCGTCTTCAAATTCCTCCATCTATGAAGATTCCATCAGTCTTTCATATCTACCTCCTGAAACCGTGTCCCAGAACCTGCGCTTCCATAAAACACCTATGATTGCCAAACCTGTGATGATACAGGGCCAAAAAGAATACGAAGTCCAATCCATTATAGATTTAAGAAACTCGAGGGGATCTGTTCAATGCTTGGTCCACTGGAGGGGTTTTGGACCTGAGGAGAGATCTTGAATATCCCATCACCAGATACACGCCCCCAGAATATTGAAACTCTTTCATACTAGGCATCCCCACAAGCCATATTGGAGCCATCCTGAGGCCGCACCTCAAGGGGCGGGGGGCTCCTGTAAGGGATATGGAAGCGCCCCGCTCTAAGAAGCCTCCTCCCTTACCTACAGCTGCTTGCCACCCAGCTGATGCTCCTCAGACAGCACGGACCTCCTCCCTGCAGGGCAGACTCGCGCATTCTGTGCTACACGCATGCGCACAGCCCAGGACACTTCCGCCTCCGCGTGGGACTAAACTCCGCCCCCTTCCGTGTCGCGTACCCGCTCCCTCCACAGAGGACGCGCACACCACTCTCAAGCTGCACTCCGACACAATTAGTCCCATAGCTGATTCCCCTGTCCTGACATATCCCTGGCTTCCTGTGGCTGCTCCTCCGTTCTGCTGCTTTACCCCATTGGAACCTAGTACCTATATTATGCTGCTCAGCCTTCCCTTCTTTGGCTGAGCATAGTTTCATGGTCCCTCTGTGTTTCGTCTCCTCTGCCTCACCTTGTGCGTTAACCTTGTTATCACCGCTCTTGTGTATCGACACGGCTTGGCTTTAGGACCCCTCTTTGGATTTCGACCCCGGCTTGCCCTTGACCATCCGCTACTCTCCAATCCTCGATCTCGGTTCTCAGCCTACTACCTTCCCCCTGGCTCCTACCCACGACCTTGGATCTTGGACTACGACCTCTCTCTCGGCTGCGCCCCAGGATTCAGCAAGTACCATACCATTACCTTTTCCCACCCGCACCCGGCAAACTCAAACCATCCACCTACCAGACCTGCTCCCGTTGCCGTGGGTGCATGGTGTCTATATCCCCACCTCAGTACTGGGATCCGGTCTAGTTAGTGGTGAGCGCCGCCTCACATTATGCTCAGCCCAACGAACATGGACCCCGCTGAGGCAGAACAGCCAAGCCCCCTAGACCGACTCTACCGGTTGGAAATGCTAGTCTCTTCTCTTACCTCTGAAATCTCCAAGTTGGTTCTTTCACAGCACCCACCTTCTCCCGCTGCTGTGGGTGCGGCAGCTCCACCTCCTCCGGACTCTCCTCCATCCTTGGAGCCACGGCTAACCTACCCCAAACCGCTATGCAGAAGATCCCCATAAATGCAGAGGATTCATCAACAAGTGTGAGATCCAGTTCGAGCTGACTCCCTCCCGATTCCATTCGCCAAGGTCCAGAGTCGCTTATATCATTGCCCTGCTGACTGGTGACGCTCTGGCTTCGGAATCTCCAATTTGGGAGCAGAGACCCGGAATCACGCACTACTACCTTTGCTTCCTCTGGGAATTCAAACAGGTATTCGATACTCCCGGCCGCAAGATCATGGTGGCCTCTTCTCTCTTCCTTCTCTCCCAGGGATCCCGATCTGTTGCTAAGTATGATCTGGAGTTACGGACCATCGCATCCGAAACCACCTGGAATGATGAGGCTTTATCCGCAGCCTTCTGGCAGGGGATTGCCAAGCCTATCAAAGATCAGCTGGCGGCCCAAGAAAGACCCACCAGATTGGAGGACCTCATCTCTGTGTGTGTCCGGTTGGATCAGCGCCTCCAAGAAAGGAAGGTCGAACGCTCGCTTCCTCGCTCTGTTACTACTAGTTCCACTAGTCGCAGCCTGGTTCCCTATGTCCCTCCATCTGCCGACGATCCGGAACCTATGGAACTGGGAAGTCACCGCTTGTCCGCGACAGAGAGACAGCGCCGGCGGGACGGCAGCTTATGCCCCTACTGTGGTCATCCTGGACATCTGTTGGCAAACTGCCCTCTCCGGCCGGAAAACGCCAGAACCCAATGAGGTATAAGGGGGTCACATTGGGTACCATCTCTCCTTCCCCTTCTCCCCAGGGAAAATTTCCAACCCGAATCATGCTGCCCATTCTGCTCTCTGGAGACAAATTCCAAATCTCTACTTCTGCATTTATCGATTCTGGTTCCGGTGACAATTTTATTGATCAGGAATTCACCACAAAAAATAAGATTCCCCTTCTCTCCAAAGCAGTTCCCGTCGGGTTGGAAGCCATTGACGGATGTCACCTTCAACCTGCTTACATCTCTTTGGAGACTTGTGCTCTTTCCCTCAGTACTAAGGATGGCCATCAGGAAAATATCACCCTAGATGTGATACATACCCCATCGGTTGAGGTGATACTGGGGCTCCCATGGTTGCAACTACACAACCCTCAGCTGGACTGGACCAACAAGAAATCCATACAGTGGAGCTCCCAGAGCGCCAAATCCTGTATTCTTTCCAAACAACTGATCGGCGGGGTGAAGATACCCAAGGGGAAGAGAGCCTTCCTCCCAGTCGTTTACGCAGAATTCACAGATGTATTTGACAAGGTACGCTCTGAGATTCTTCCTCCCCACAGACCCTTTGATTGTCCCATCGACCTTCTACCAGGTGCAGTCCTTACCAAGGGCTGATCATACCCCCTTTCCATTCCCGAGACCAAAGCCATGTCTGAGTATATTCAGGAGAATCTGAAAAAAAGGGTTTATCAGGAATTCCTCTTCTCTAGCCGGCGCAGGAATTTTTCTTTGTAAAAAAGAAAGGCGGCACCCTTCGCCCCTGTATAGACTATCGGGGTCTTAATAAGATCACAGTAAAGAACCGATACCCCCTGCCACTTATTTCTGAACTCTTTGACCGATTACAAGGGGCTACCATTTTTTCTAAACTCGATCTCAGTGGAGCCTATTGTATAACCTTATTCGTATTCGCCAAGGCGATGAATGGAAGACTGCTTTTAACACCCGGGATGGGCATTACGAATATCTTGTTATGCCTTTCGGTCTCTGTAATGCCCCGCTGTCTTCCAGGAATTCGTTAATGAGATCATTCGGGACCTCCTCAACACCTTTGTCATTATTGATCTTGATGATATTCTTATTTTTTCCAAATCTCTTGCAGACCATATCCAACACACCAAGCTGGTTTTGACACGTCTTTGAGAAAATTTCCTGTATGCCAAGTTGGAGAAATACTTATTCCACCAATCCTCTGTTGCCTTCCTAGGCTATATCATATCGGATAAAGGATTCTCCATGGACCCGGCCAAACTCAAGGCCGTATTAGAATGGCCACAACCCACATCCTTGAAAGCCATCCAGCGATTCCTAGGATTCGCAAACTATTATCGGAAATTCATCAAGAACTTCTTTTCTACTGTGGCTCCCATCACACTTCTGACAAAGAAAGGAGTGAACACGGCAGTCTGGCCACCTAAAGCACTTCTAGCCTTTGAGACCCATAAAAGGACATTCTCCTCCGCCCACACCCTACGCCACCCAGATCTCAGACTTCCCTTTACCCTAGAGGTTGACGCTTCAGATATCGGTGCTGGCGTCATCCTTTCTCAAAGGCAATCCCCACAGGATAAGCTCCATCCCTGTGGGTTTTTCTCAAAAAAAAAATTCTCCAGCAGAACAAAATTATGATGTCGGCAATAGAGAACTCCTGCCATCAAACTCACCCTACATGAATGGAGACATCTCTTGGAAGGTACTGAAAACCCCATTTCAATCCTTACCAACCATAAAAACCTGTTGTATATAGAGAACGCACACCGTCTAGGAGCCCGTCAGGCCCGGTGGTCTCTTTTCTTTTCTAGGTTCAATTATTTGATCTCTTTCATCCCCGGGTCGAAGAATCAAAAAGCGGATGCGCTCTCATGGCAATTCATGGTCGAAGACAAATCCAAGGAGGTTCCTGAGACGATTCTACCCTCCAAATACGTCATTTCGGCCAACTCTTTCAATGTCTTGGATAAGGTTCTGGCAGCACAGGCTAATCTTCCCAGAGATCTCAAGGTGCCGGAGGGTTGTTTGTACGCTGCTCCACGCTTCCAAAGGAAGATACTAGAGTGGGGTGACTCATCCAAGTCTGCTGGTCATCCTGGTACCAAGAAGACTTCCGACCTCATCAATCGAACCTTTTGATGGCCCAGCATGCTGAGAGATACGGAAGAGTTTGTCAAATTCTTCCCAACTTGTGCCCAGCACAAAAGACCGCAGCAAACCGCCAGGTCTTTTACAGCCATTACCCATTCCGGAACGCCCATGGAGCTATCTGTCAAAGGATTTTATTGGAGAACTTCCCACTTCTAGAGTGATGAACACTATCCTGGTGGGCCTGGATAGGTTTTCCAAGCAGGCCCATTTTATTCCCCTCAAAGGATTACCCAATTCTGCCATCTTGGCAGACGTCTTCGTCAAAGAGATTTTCCGCCTCCACGGGGTCCCACTGAACATTGTTTCCGACCGCGGCTCACAGTTTATCTCTAAGTTCTGGCGAGCTTTCGCCCAAAGGATGGACATCACCCTTCACTTTTCTTCAGGGTACCACCCTCAAACAAACGGGCAGACCAAGAGAACAAACCAAACACTGGAGCAAAACCTGCGCTGCTTTGTCTCCAATAGTCAGGATAATTGAGTGGACCTCCTCCCTTGGGCAGAGTTTGCCCACAACTCTTTAAAGAACAGTTCCACACAGGAATCTCTGTTTTTTGTAAATTACGGCTTCCATCCAGTATGACGTCCGATGTCTTCAATCCCATCCGGGATCCCGGCAGCAGACGACCGTATTAAAATCCTACCGGAATCTTGGAGGAAGAGCCAAAAAGCACTGGCAGAGGCGATTCACAGACAAAAGGCACAAGCGGACCGTCACCGCTGAGAGGTGCCTGATTATAAGCCAGGACAATATGAAAACAACGGTTTATCAGGAATTCTTGGTGGGGGCCTCTCCTATCGGCCTCTCCTGCACCCTATCCATCGCCACAGGGCTCCAAGAACATTCCCCCCTCTCTGCCTTGGCCCCTCAGATGCATTCACATGGGCTCTTCTCCCCAGCCTGGGGAAAGGGAAGCAGCACTTGAGTCCAAATCTCACAGGCTCTTCCTCTTCCTCGGCTTGTTCCTCTTCCTTGGCTCCCTCCTCCTCCGCTTCTTGCTCCTCTTCCACCGCTTCTTCCTCTGATTCTTCCTCCTCGGCTTCCTCTTCAGCTTCCTCCTCCTCATCCTCCTCCACAGCTTCTTGCTCCTCTTCCTCCGCTTCTTCCACTCCTGCAGCTTCGTTGTACTCACATTCCTCTTCATCCCCATAATCCACAGATGGTATATCGTGCACTATGGAGCTGGAGCCGGAGCTGCCGCAGTCCCACGTTGATAGGCTGAATGTCTCTACCACCGTGTGCTCCCCGACCTGCAGGAGACATAACGTGTGTGTAACCAGGACAGAAATATTTTGTATCACAAGAACTCCTGTGCGACTAATACCCCACTCCCAAGACTATATCAAAAAGACACTAGATGGCGCTCAAACACTATATCTAAATTAAACCGTGCAGTAAATTTACCCATGAAGTGAAACAGTGATAAAAAAACAAAAATTATATTAAACAGTAAAAAATAAAAAATATAAACATTCAAACCCTTAGAGGACTGTTTCAAGGTCCACAATCAAAGCACAAAAATAAGAATCAGGGGAGCGTCAATACCTGGAAGAAAATAAATAAAACTACCATAGTGCATAACGTATTAAATAAACACATAAAATGGCAGAGCTCCTAAAGGAACATATATGCTAGATGATGAAAAAATGTCCATCCATAGATAGCAATCAGGATCAAAAGTAGGAGGTTTAGTAGACCCAGAAGAGAGACACAGAGCCAAAAAATTAAAAATGCCAAAACATTTATCCGACAATGATAAAATTGGAAGCTTACAAGATACCAGATGGTTTACAGCATTGGTGTAGGGTAACGTTGTTAAACCGAGTCGCGTTCTCGGGAACTCTGCACACCGACGCTTCCTCCACCGGTCTCCGTCCTGTACTGCTGTTTGGAGCCGATACGTCACTTCCAGTTTTTCACACGTGTAGCAGACGCCACCGGAACTCCAGCCGCAGACTCTCTCCCTCTGGATCTCACACTGAGGGTTACGCTCTACGCGTTTCGCCGTGCGGGATGACGGCTTCGTCAGGAGTAACGTTAACCCATAAAAGGATACCTTATATACCTTCTATACTTACAATGACCTTTCCTCCTATAGGTCAATGTACAATTGGATCTAATTAATTGGGTGATTGGCTCTATTAGCCCTCTCCCACATAAAAATATCACAACAATGTTATACAATTTATATTAAAATACAGCCTTTATACTTTAATGTAGCTTTTATACATAGTTTTCAATTATGGTATTAAAATACCTACTCGGTATTAAATTAACACATACAATACGTATTATAAAATTTAACACATATCACTAATAAAATATCCCCATTATCTCTCAAATAAAGAAAAAACGACGATCGATGAATCTCAAAAACAAGAGAAAAAAACAAAGTCAGTACAAAATATAACAATAAAACACATTAGCACGACCCTATCTCATACATATTATTTATTGCATACACATCCATACAAGAAGTATACAGATAAAAAATGCCTTAAATCTAAAGGAAAGCGCTTAACTCAAAATCCACATTTAAACCTAATGGTACAAGTGATTTCAGAGTGAAACTCCAGAAACTTTCTCTCTTTCTCAGAGCAGTAATTCTGTCTCCACCTCTCCAGTGTGGTAACACTTGTTCCAATACTGTGAATTTGAGACCTGATGTATCTCCATTATGTTTTTGAATAAAATGGTTTGACAAATAATGTGTGGTAACACCTCGTCTCACATTACCAATGTGTTCGAGTATGCAGGTTTTAACTGTTCTTGAAGTTTGACCTACATACTGTAGCCCACATGGGCAGTAAACAAGGTATATGACATACTGTGATTTGCATGTTAAAAGTTGTTTAATATGAAACCGTTGTTCTGTTATGTTAGATACAAAACTGAATTTGTCATAAACATAGGTCTGATGACAAATTCAGTTTTGTATCTAACAGTATGTAGATCAAACTTCAAGAACAGTTAAAACCCGCATACTCGAACACATTGGTAATGTGAGACGAGGTGTTACCACACATTATTTGTCAAACAATTTTATTCAAAAACATAATGGAGATACATCAGGTCTCAAATTCACAGTATTGGAACAAGTGTTACCACACTGGAGAGGTGGAGACAGAATTACTGCTCTGAAAAAGAGAGAAAGTTTCAAGATTTTCACTCTGAAATCACTTGTACCATTAGGTTTAAATGTGGATTTTGAGTTAAGCGCTTTCCTTTAGATTTAAGGCATTTTTTATCTGTATACTTCTTCTATGGATGTGTATGCAATAAATAATATGTATGAGATAGGGTCGTGCTAATGTGTATTATTGTTATATTTTGTACTGACGGTTCCAGAAAATGGAGACCGCGCTCGTCTGAAACCTTCAAGGGGATTCCTCTGAGATGCCTCTCTTCCCGCTGCTCCTTCTCCCTCCGGTGATCAGCCGGCCACAGACAGTCCAAGTACAAAACAAAGGGGAGATGGAGCGCAGAGAAAAAAAATGCCAAGGTAAGATAGGGTCAATTTATTTGAACAACAATGCACAGTATTACTTACAATTGGTTTAAAACAGCATACATGTAGAAGTTCCCACAGAGGTCTGTATAAGCGTCTGTTTGGCACCCCCTGTCCCGACTGCAACACACTGCTACCGAGTCTCACAGGGTCCCTGACCCGGAACCGGAAGTGTAACAACCCAAAGGAGGTAGGCGGGCTCTCGAGCTATGGCAAAGGCTATGGCAATAGCAACAGCCACTTGTGGGATGACAGGGGGATATCAGCAATACTGGAATTGGGAAAAATCTACCGTGCTAGAAATGCACTCCTACCCAGGAGTGCAACATAAAAGTATTGAGCAACCCTCAACGCGTTTCACGCAGTACAGCGCTTCATCACCTCCTTCCGGTTCCGGGTCAGGGACCCTGTGAGACTCGGTAGCAGTGTGTTGCAGTCGGGACAGGGGGTGCCAAACAGACGCTTATACAGACCTCTGTGGGAACTTCTACATGTACAGTATGCTGTTTTAAACCAATTGTAAGTAATACTGTGCATTGTTGTTCAAATAAATTGACCCTATCTTACCTTGGCATTTTTTTTCTCTGCGCTCCATCTCCCCTTTGTTTTGTACTTGGATATTTTGTACTGACTCTGTCTTTTTCTCTTGTTTTTGAGATTCATCGATCGTCGTTTTTTCTTTATTTGAGAGATAATGGGGATATTTTATTAGTGATATGTGTTAAATATTATAATTTGTATTGTATGTGTTAATTTAATACCGAGTAGGTATTTTAATACCATAATTGAAAACTATGTATAAAAGCTGTGTTTTAATATAAATTGTATAACATTGTTGTGATATTTTTATGTGGGAGAGGGCTAATAGAGCCAATCACCCAATTAATTAGATCCAATTGTACATTGACCTATAGGAGGAAAGGTCATTGTAAGTATAGAAGGTATATAAGGTATCCTTTTATGGGTTAACGTTACTCCTGACGAAGCAGTCATCCCGCACGGCGAAACGCGTAGAGCGTAACCCTCAGTGTGAGATCCAGAGGGAGAGAGTCTGCGGCTGGAGTTCCGGTGGCGTCTGCTACACGTGTGAAAAAACGGAAGTGAAGTATCGGCTCCAAACAGCAGTACAGGACGGAGACCGGTGGAGGAAGCGGCGGTGTGCAGAGTTCCCGAGAACGCGACTCGGTTTAACATCGTTACCCTACACCAATGCTGTAAACCATCTGGTATCTTGTAAGCCTCCAATTTTATCATTGTCGGATAAATGTTTTGGCATTTTTTATTTTTTGGCTCTGTGTCTCTCTTCTGGGTCTACTAAACCTCCTACTTTTGATCCTGATTGCTATCTATGGATGGGCATTTTTTCATCATCTAGCATATATGTTCCTTTAGGAGCTCTGCCATTTTATGTGTTTATTTAATACGTTATGCACTATGGTAGTTTTATTTATTTTGTTCCAGGTATTGACGCTCCCCTGATTCTTCTTTTTGTACCCCCCTCCCCAGGCCCAGTACCCTGTTATACCCCCCTCCCCAGGCCCAGTACCCTGTTATACCCCCCTCCCCAGGCCCAGAAGCAGTAAGTGCTGGTTGTTGAAAGTGTGTGCAGTTAGAACCAGAAGCAGTAAGTGCTGTTTCTTGAAAGAGTGTGCAGTTAGAACCAGAAGCAGTTTTAACAAGGAAGCGGTTAAACAAGGTATAGTTTATTGAAGTACAGTTTACTGTTAATACTTTTAAACTTCATAGTTGCTAGAATGAGCAGAATTGAAAATGCCACTCAATGCACATCTTGCCACATGTATGTGCACTTGGAGCAGCTGTTCCAAGGAGCATACCGCTGTGAGAGGTGTGAGCGTGTGGTCTCTTTAGAGTCAGAGATTGCTGATCTGAAGAGGCAACTTGCAATATTGAGGGACATTGGCAATCTTGAAAGGAGTTTAGAGCTCACTGAGCAGGCCCTTGCTTCAACTAGTTGTGCAGATGGTGGCGCTGTTAGTGAGAAGCAGGTAGGTAGCTTGGTTGCTGTTAGTGAGGAGCAGGTAGGGGTCACCATATCATTTAAAATTCTAGCTGCTTCTTTATCATAATAGCTCTTGTTCATGATAACCACTCCCCCTCCTTTATCCACTTGTTTAATAACAATACTATCATCGTCCATCAGTTGTTTGAGAGCCGTCCTTTCAGCGGGACTTAGATTATTATAAAAAGGTTTCTTATCACTTTGTAATTTTTCAAAGCCTTTCACTACTAGATTATAAAAAGTATCTAGATAGGTACCCTTATTAAAGCTAGGATAAAAGGTTGATCTGTTCTTAAGTTTTGTATGGATTAAATGTGGGCCTTCATTAATATCTACTGTAGTGTTAGTATTGTATTGTATGTTTTATTTATATAGCGCCATTAATGTACATAGCGCTTCACAGTAGTAATACATGTGGTTATCAAATAAATAACAGATAATATAAATAACAGATCATGGGAATAAGTGCTTTAGACATAAAAGTAACATTAAGGGAGGCGCATGTGCGAAGCCGAGCTGCATGGAAGTTTGAGCCGTTAGCTCCGCTCACAGCCTGCGGCATACTTAATAAAAATAACCCTAAAGTGAAAAAAAAAAACATCCAAAACCTCCCCTAGATCTGCCCCAACTACCCAGGATGTCCCGATCGACCCGATCAAAGCGAACCTCCACGGTTCTGACTGACTATTTTGCCAAAGGAGTTTCAGCCAAGAACAAAAGCCAGGAAGAAATGGTGCGAAGCGACTCTGAATCGGAGGAAGAAGCCGACAGAGAGGACACAAGCAGGGACAACCAGATCATGCGAAGAAGGGACATGCGGGAGTTCTGCTCAGACATTAAGAAATACTTCCAGTCTGAAGTGGCAGCCTTAAGGGCAGACATCCGCGGGATAGGGGAACGCACTGACTCCCTGGAAAAAAAAATGGACTCCACCATCAAAGCCCTCCACAAGACTGATAAACAGGTGGCACAGGTGAGGGACACGGTTCGTGATCTGCTGGACAGGCAGGAGGACGTGGATAACAGGGACAGCAGGAACAACGTGAGGGTCCGGGGGGTCCCAGAGACTGAGACAGACCCAGAGGAGTTCATGGGCCGATGGCTCCAAAACCTAATGCCAGACCGCTCGGAGCAGGACCTTCACCTAGACCGCTGCCACAGAGCCCTGAGGTCAAAGCCGCAACAAGGAGACTCCCACAGAGACATCATAGCAAGATTCCACTTCTTCAAAGTAAAAGAGACATTCTGTCAAATCACAAGGAGCCAAGGGGACTTTGAGGGATATAAAATACAAGTTTACCAAGATATTTCTCCTACTACCCTGCTCAAAAGGAAACAACTTGCTCCGATCACCAAAGTCCTAAGAGAAGCAGGGACCCGGTACTGCTGGTTATACCCCTTTGGCCTGCTGGTTATTCAAAATGGAGCAGCCAACACGCTGCAGGGCCTGGAAGATGGCGGAAACTTCCTAAGCAGGCTGGGGCTCCAGGACAAGATCCCTGAAGAAGCGAGGGCAGGCGAAGCAGCACCGGATCCCTAATGGAAGGAAGCCAGGAAGGGCGACAAAAAGAAGCAGCCCCGCAGCCCAAAGTAAGCTGTCGAACGGACAACCTCCACCTACCTGTTCCAGTTGTAGTTCCCCCAGTTGAAGCCCTTCCGTCCTGAGCCCAGGTTGAGACCCGCTAAGGTCAGTGAACTCACCGCTCCCCAGCTCCTGCAGCGATCCTCCGTGAATGGCGGCCATCTTGGATCGACTCTCAACCCTCACTGACAGCGGGGTGGAGCCGGGTGACGTCAGATGAGGTTGGGTCAGATCTCGCGAGAGCCCCACAAGGATCGAAGGCATGGGAGGGGCAATGGTCCTGGATCATTGAGTCCCTGCCAACTACATGTTTTTTCCCTTATGTATCTTATGTACCTTCTGTGTCCCCCTCCCCCCACCCTACTTTCTACTTAGGTGGTGCAACGCTGGAGTCTGATGAGCTGCGGGATGTCGCAGGGGGAGGAAGCCCCCTGGTGGCTCCCCAGCACGTGCATTGGGTACTCATCGAAGGATAGGTGAGAACAGAACCAAACCATGACACTGACAGTTATATCCCATAACGCCAAAGGGTTAAACTGCCCCCGTAAAAGGAAGGTGGCCCTCATTGATTATAAAAGAAAAAGGGCAGACATAGTCCTAATCCAGGAGACACATTTCAGCACCTCCAGCTTCCCGAAATATTTGGACAAGCACTTCAGACAGGTGTTTCTATCCTCTGCAAAGGAGAAGAAACGTGGAGTTGCAATATTAAAACATAACAAGGTGGGGCTGGTGGTGGATACAGTAAGAAAAGATAAGGAATGAAGGTTCCTTTTACTGGTAGGGACTATAAACCAGCAACCTATTACGATAGCGACAATCTATGCCCCGAACAGACACGACTCCGCTTTTTATACCGCTACATTCTCCTCTATCCAAAAACATACAAAAGGTGCCTTGATAATGGGAGGCGACTTCAACACTGTACTAAATCCGGTCCTCGAAAGATCATGCCCCCCCAGATTGGGCACGCCACAAGGTCCAAGGCCCTAGAACAGGGGCTGAGGGACTTGGGGCTGGTGGATATCTTGAGGGAATGTCACCCCTTAGACAGAAATTACACTTTTTACTCACACCCCCATAACTCCTTCAGCAGAATCGATTATTTCTTTGTCACTAGTAGACTGGTCCCACAGATCTCCCATACTGGGATCCACGATATTTCGTGGTCTGATCATGCACCAATAGAGCTTAGGTGCGCATAAATAGGGCTGGACAGGCCGGGAGCAAATTGAAAATTAAACGAGTCTGTAACGGGAGTAATCCCTGTTCAAGTAACGTGCCTTTAATCTAGCAGTGTGGTGGTTAACTGCTGGTAGTCAATTAATAAACACCACCTGCCTGATTTAGATTGCTTACAAAAGCCTGTCTGTTGAGACAGGAAGTGACTCCTTAGCTCACGTGAGCTGAACTTTGGAGACAGAGCAGAGGTTCTTGAGTCTCCCAGGAGAGACGGACCAAGAGAACACAGATCTCTGGAGCTCACAAATAAGACTTCTAAACCTGGATGCTGACATTTTCTGTGCACACACGGGTGCGGTTCCAGGAGAGCAGAGAAGCTTACTCTACAGCAGCTAACAGATAAGACTTTTATTAACAAGACTTTTTATATCTGTTCATTTCATGCTATGTGTTTGGGGCTGGGAGACATGCTTATCTAAGGGAGTTGTGAATTAATTGCATAGTATTCACTAGAAATACTCCCAAGTGAATAGAAGCTTTGTTCCCCCTCCCCCCCTGTGTTTGGATGATTTCCTGATATTAAGGAAAAGGCACAATAAAGCCTTGTTATAATTTCACCTTACAAAAGTCTACAATTGTGTACCTCTGTGAGCGTCCGTCTACATATGGTGTCCGAAGTGCGACGAGAGGTCGTCTTTGAAGTTAGAAAGGACCGGAGATTTTTTTGTGAATTTTTTTATGCTTTTTGCCTACAAACAGTCTGAACAACTTAAAAAAAAAAAAAAAAAAAAACCTCTCATGCAGCAGAGACTAGAGTTAAAGGGATACACACCACTGAAACTTACAAAACCACAGATGGACTCTTTTCCCCAATCCCAAGAGGAGAGAGACTGCTGAAGCAGCTAAACCTTATTTGCCTATCACAGAGTGTAATATGGTCATTGAAATAGGGGTTTTGCCTTCCAGCCATAGTCAGGGTTCAAGAAGTGAGTCAGCCCTTAAAAAGGGATAGGTGTTTGTTGTTTTCAAAAGTTTCGCTGAAGCAGTGAATACAGATGGTGACCCACGAGTGGTACTGATTTTGCAAATAAAGGTTGCCACACCGCATAGGGCTACCAGCTGTGAATGGAGTATATGCAGAAAAGTGTGAAAATTGATACAAGACTGTGCTGAAGCAGGGGAATTTTTAGCAAACAAATGCTGACCGTAAAATTGCCCTATAGGGGAAAAAGGGATTGTTGAACTGTGTAAAAGGTATTTCAAAGCCAATTGCTGAGTGTTGAGTCACCCTGCCGGGAATGAAAGAAATAGTCCACTGCAAAGAATGTTTTTTTTTCTGCAAGTAAAAAAGTCTGCCTATATATATCTTGGGAGAAAAACAGACACCCAAAGTGTGAAGTGTGAATGCCATAATACCCAAAGATGAGACTGAAAATTACTGAACTCAGGCAGAAAACCAAATTCTGTTGCTGAAGCGGAGGGATTGCACCTAGCAAGTAAATGGTGAAAAGCAAACAGAAGTTTTTACCTAGCAACCACACATTCAGCATACCTAATGAGAGATTACACCTAGCAAGTAAATGGTGTAAAGCAAATACAGGCATACCCCGCATTAACGTACGCAATGGGACCGGAGCATGTATGTAAAGCGAAAATGTACTTAAAGTGAAGCACTACCTTTTCCCACTTATCGATGCATGTACTGTACTGCAATCGTTATATACGTGCATAACTGATGTAAATAACGCATTTGTAACAGGCTCTATAGTCTCCCTGCTTGCGCACAGCTTCGGTACAGGTAGGGATCCGGTATTGCTGTTCAGGACGTGATGACATGTGCATGCGTGAGCTGCCGTTTGCCTATTGGGCGATATGTACTTACTCGCGAGTGTACTTAAAGTGGGGTATGCCTGTAGACGTTTTTACCTAGCAACTGCACATCTTGTATACCTGATAAGAGAAAATGCATGCACAGTACTGCTGATATTGAAAAAAAAAATTTTTACCCAAGAAAGAAAAGTCTACAGAGATGCCTGTGAGAGCTACGACCGCTACAAGCAAAATATGCCCACCTGTAGGACTATCACAATTGGGGGTTCTAGCAAATACAGTGGCAACAGCTGCAATAGCGCCTCCTGAGGTCAGGAAGAAAATTACACCTGATAGCCTAAAAATGGAGGACAAGATGCAGCGTTCCTGTAATGAACCCTACCCCACGGAAGAGTGGCCCTTCCAGTCCAATAAAGAGGAAGACATCTCTTACGGGGAACCTGAACCGAGTCACACCCACAAAACACCCCAAGAATGGTGGGGGTGCCTGAACTCGGCACGAACAGAAAAGACCGCTCCTTATGATGATGAATATGATCAGCAGGAGAAAGAGCGGGAGCAGTGGATCACCGAATATTTCCGTCAGCTATTACAGTTGCAAGAAAAGCCGGGTGGATCCAGTGACGCTGCTAAAATTATAAATAAAGGAGACCCCAGTATTCCTGATGGGACGGAGTCATCCAAAACAAAAAAGCAGAAAAAGAAAAGCGGTTCTTCACTTACTGTGGAAGGAACAGACACGTCCGCAGATCGTGTGGAGGAAAAGGGGGACCGAGTTGCCCTGCAGCCTAGAGAAAATGGAGAATTCGTCCCGCGGTTAACCGAATATCCAGAGGGCCCAAAGCAGAAATCGTGTACCCCAAAGAAGTGTCTGTCCGGTGCCAACAGTGAGGAACCCTCAACCAACCATCCCAGGGAAGTGGAGCCGGAACCAGTGAGTGACAATCCCTTGACCAGCCCTGAAGATGCCCTGAAAAATGCCAGGCATGACTGTGATATGCTCCGTGAACAATTAAAACAAAAGGAAGATGGTTACACAGAGCTACAGAAAAATAACGTGAAGCTACAGGAATATGTGCTTGCAATGTACTCTTTAGCCAGGACAGAATTGGATGATCTCAAGACTGAGCTAGATACTGCAAATGCTACTATTTCCGCCATGAATGAAAAGCAGAGCCAATCTGATAAAATGGTGGCTACGCTAAAGCGGAAGTATGAGGTGGCACTGAAGCAGATGACAGTCTTCCAGCAAGAGGTTCACACTCTTCGCATAGAGCTGAATGCCTCACGACAGGAGGTCAACAGTGTCCGGATAGAGGGGGACGTATCTCAGAAAGAGGTTCAGACACTATGCAGAGCACTGGATGCCTCACATCATGAGACCAACAGCTGCCGCACAGACCTGGAACTTTCCAGAAAGGAACTACACAGTTTCACTGAGGAGCTGGACATTGCTAAAGAAACTATTGCCAATCTTAATACAAATCTCCAAGTCTCCCAGAAGGAGCTTCAGACCCTCAATCTAGAGAAGAATGTCTCACGCCAGGAGACTGTCAGTCTCAAAGCAGATGTGCGTAAATGGAAGGAGGACTGCAAAGAGGCCCTGAATAATACAGAGACTGAAAAAGGAGAACATTTAAGATTACAAAGAAAAAACGTAAAACTCAAAGAAGAACATTTTAATTTGACAAACGACGTCAAGGAAAAAAATGAAAAGCTGCACAAGCTTAAAGAAATAAATAGACTTTTGGAAGGTGAGAAGTTTGAAGCAGAGCACCGACTGCAGAACCAACTGCAAGGTCTGCGTACGCACCTCAAGAAGGCAGAGGAGAAGCAGCGAACTATGCAGGATGACAATCTGCAGGCTGTTAAAGAAATTCAAGTGCTGCAGGAACGTCTGATGACCCAGTATGTCCCCGCAAAGCAGCATGAGAAACTGAAGGCTACCCTGAGCATCACCAAAGCAACGCTAAAAGCCAAGCTTAGAACCCAGGTGACGCGGCACAAAAGGGAGCACAAGAAGGTCCAGAAACTGAAACAAGTAACTGTGGCCCAAGCAAAGAAGTTCATAGTGCTTCAAAATGCAATAAAAATGTGGAAGCAAGCTCAAAAAAGCAAAGCATGCAGATAAATTCCCTGAGAAGAGACTTGAAAGACGCACTCAAAAAACAGGGATCTCTCGCGGATGAGATTACAGTCCTACAAGGACAAGTATTGACCCTGACTAAGCGTCAGTATCCCACAGCCTCAAAAACCCATGAAGACAAGGGTACAGTGAGAGCTGGGAATACCGCTCATCTGAAAGACAGGGTTGCAAAATTTGAACCACCTAAACAAGCACTAGCAAAACCTTCAGCCACTCAGAAGGCAACAAAAGAAGGTACACGTGCTGAATTAAAACCAGAAGAATCCTTAGCTGATGAAGCTGAAAAGATGGGACATTCGCTGGAAGTGGGTGTGGAATTGCAACTTATTCTCAAAGAGGCTGAACTAGCAACCCCATTGAGTGGGAAAAGGGCAGAGAGATAGCTTCAAGAGCGGAAAACTCAAAGGGCTGTTTTTAAACGCTCTGCAACTGCTGCCATACAGTATGCCTACAATAAGACGAGCACCCGACGCGAGGGAAATCTCATGACCGCGCACATAGAAAAAAGACTATACTTGGAAAAAGTCCTCCTCGAGCGACTGAGGGGTGCTGATCTCAAGCACCTTCAGGAGGAGACACGAATAAACTGGAGAAAGGGCTCCAATCCCAGCAGGACTGAGGGTTCTCTTCCTCCATCCACTCTCATTCAAGTCACAGAGATATCTAGAATGAGAGTGGAAGGATTGGCTTTGGCCGTGGCAAGCCCGAGCTTCCCACAAACAGGGGAGGTATGGAACAGGGGAGTAATCCCTGTTCAAGTAATGTGCCTTTAATCTAGCAGTGTGGTGGTTAACTGCTGGTAGTCAATTTGTCCATTGTTCAGAGAAAATGAAGGTAGTGTCCGCTCTCATATCACCCTCTAGGAGGCGTATAAAGCAACACCAAGAGGGGCTCTCATTAGTCTAGTGGCCAAGAGAAAGAGAGAAACGCAAAAATTAAGACAGTTCAGGAGGAATTGAAAAATTTATGGGATCAACATAAGAGGTCTCCAGACCCAGTTATCCTCCAAAAGATTAGAGACACTTAGACAAAGCTGAATCTGTTGCTGACAACCCAAGCCGAGAGGTCGCTGACTTGGTCAAAGAGGAAATTTTTGGAAAAGGCAAACAAGCCAGATACCTTATTGGCCAAGATGCTTAATCCCAAAGACAAGTCCTATCATAGCCAGGCCATACGAACCAAATCCGGCATAACCACCGCCAATCCTAAACACATAGTAGGAGAATTTAAGCACTTCTATGAAGATCTATATGATGGTGGAAAGGTGACCCGCTCCACAGGTACAGAGAAAGCCCTGAGGGACTTCCTAGGGGGCTCGAACCTACCTAGTATGAGCGAGGATGATAGAGAGGTGATGGGCACAGACTTTACAGCAGAGGAGGTCTCCGAGGTTATCACAAACTTGAAACCCTCTAAAGCCCCAGGCCCTGACGGATTCTCAAACTTATACTACAAAAAATTCATGAAACAATTGACCCCTTATCTTCTCCGAATGTACAATCAAGTACTAGAGGGCACCCCCTTCCCCCAGCACATGCTCCAAGCGTCAATCTCAGTGATTCACAAACAGGGTAAGGACCCGCTGGACTGTAGAAGCTACAGGCCAATATCCCTGATAAATTCGGACATTAAAATTTACGCTAAACTGATGGCCAACCGTTTTAGTCTCATCCTGCCCAGACTAGTGCATCCATATCAAGTTGGGTATATCGCGGGTCGACAAGTGGCAGATAATACCCGACTAATTATTGATCTGTTAGAAATAGCCAATACACGATCAATACCGGTTATGGCGCTTAGTCTGGATGCTGAAAAAGCGTTCGACAGGATAGACTGGCCATACTTAGAGGCCACG
The DNA here is from genome assembly GCF_040206685.1 of Ascaphus truei. NCBI lineage: Eukaryota > Metazoa > Chordata > Amphibia > Anura > Ascaphidae > Ascaphus > Ascaphus truei. Next base: position 140,374 of record NW_027457048.1, read on the forward strand.
CTTGGAGCATTTGGGATGGGCACGAAATTGACAAAAGCCATCCTCTCATTATACTCTGCACCGTCAGCCAGGGTGACCCACCAGGGATTCGCTTCCGACCCCTTCATGATTAAAAGCGGAACGCGGCAGGGCTGACCCGTCGCCCCTACTCTTTGCATTATGCATGGAGCCCTTGGCCGCTCAGATTAGAGATAGTAACGCTATCTCGGGTATTGGCATTGGAAACCAGACGCATAAGGTGGCACTATATGCGGATGATGTATTCCTGACAATATCGAGGCCCCTCACCTCTCTGCCAAACTTGTTTGACCTCTAGGGGAGGTTTAACAGGATCTCCGGTTTCAAAATAAACCAGGCTAAATCTGAAGCCATGAATATAAATTTACCAAAACACATGGAGAAACTGACCACCCTCAATTTTAACTTCAATTGGCAACAGAAACAAATTAAATACCTGGGAGTCAATGTCACCAAGACTACTAAACAGTTGTACCAGGCAAATTACCCAAAGCTTATACAAACCTTGAGAGAGGATGTTAGGCGCTGGGCCAAATATACAATCTCATGGATAGGGAAGATTCACTGCATTAAAATTAACCTGCTGCCTCGCCTACTATACCTTTTCCAGACCCTCCCAGTGCCGCTAGGATTGAGGGATATCCTCTCGCTTCAATCCGAGATAGATAAATTTATCTGGGGAGGGAAAAGAGCGCGAGTGAGTAAGCAAATAATGCGCAAACAATCAGGGGCGGGAGGGCTAGCGGTACCTTGCTTGTTATCCTATTACAAGGCGGCACAATTATGCCAAATTGTGCAATGGCACACCAACCCGGACTCAAAAAGATGGGTGGCTCTAGATAAAGAACTCTTTTCCCCAGTTTAGCTGGAACACTTAATTTGGCTCCCCAAAAAGATGCAATTAAGCACCAAACAGCCGCTTTCCTCAATGACCAACTCACTCACGGGGTGGGACAACACCAGGCTCAAATGCAACCTGACCCATAAATCATCGGGAATGACCCCACTCTGGGGGAATCCATTATTTGCTCCAGGGCTGACCAGTATGGATTTCACAATCTGGAAAACCAATCACATTTACAGATTGGTAGACCTGGAGGGCAGAAGAGGCATACAAACTTTCGAAATCCTAAAAAGTAGCAACAATATCCCAAATGCCGAATTCTTTAGATATCTCCAGGTCAGGGCATTCTATCAAGCCAAGCAACCTATAAGTCAACTATCGAATTTCGAAAAGGTCTGTTGCTCAGGAACGACCACTAAGGGACTCACATCGCAGTTATACAAAGACATAACGGATTCTGGCTCGACTGTGACAGAGAAACTTAGCTACATGACCAAATGGGAGGTGGACCTAGGGGAGACACAAGACCCGGAAGAGTGGACAAAAATTATGCAAGCAGTGTCCAAGAGCTGCATGTGCACGACCCTAAGGGAGACGCATATAAAGTTATGATGAGATGGTACCATACTCCCTCAAAATTGGCTAAATTTCTGCCCAGTTACTCCCCATTGTATCCTAGACAATGTGGACAACAAGCAGACCTGTTGCATATGCTGTGGTCTTGCCCCAAACTGACCGGGACATGGGACTTAATCAAAGATTGGCTAACAAGAATTATAGGCATACAAATCCCGTGGGACCCGTGGGTTTTCCTACTAAATAGACCGTTCCAGGGCTTCTCCAAAGCAACAAATAAATTGATAACGCACTTCGCGACGGCGGTGCGTGGAGAGATCGCAGCAAGATGGAAACAAAATGAGATTCCACGGATTGCTTCCATTCGGAACAGAATTTGGACAGTATGTCAGATGGAGAAACTGACGAGCCTGGTCAATGATACCGGTGAAAATTACCTAAAAGTCTGGTTACCTTGGCTGGCCCAGACAGACATACCAGGGATGGATGGGTCCACGATTTGGCAATGATAGGATGAAATGCGTTCTCCCTTGGTGCCTAGGCACAGCACCATACACATAGCACAAGTTCGAAGTGAGGGGATAGTATCAGATGGGGCCCCGTGGCCCGGGTAGTTGGAGCGGCCAGGGATACATCCGACCCCCCAAGAAGCAATGAGCCGGAAGACACGGAACTCCCAGCGGAACCACAGCGGAAGGTTTCCCCCCCTCCCCCTCCTACCCTCCCCCCCTCTATCCCTCAGGTTTGTCTAGGTTATATGTCGGTCTGTCCCCCCCAGTCTGTCCTTTCAGTCGGTTGAAAGTTTGGACACATGAACAATGGACACTACAAAATGTTGGCTTTATATGGAAATGTTTGAAATGTCTGTAGAACATGTGACTTACTAATAAAAAAAAAATTAAAGTTGAAAAAAAAAAAAATAATAACATTAAGGAAGAGGAGTCCCTGCCCCGAGGAGCTTACAGTCTAATTGGTAGATAGGGAGAACGTACAGAGACAGTAGGAGGGAGTTCTAGTAAGTGCATGTGCAGGGGGCCAAACTTTATGTATCATATGTTCAGAATATCCACAGTGCTATTCATATGCTTCTTTAAGCAAGTGTGTCTTAAGGTGGGTCTTAAAGGTAGATAGAGAGGGTGCTAGTCGGGTACTGAGGGGAAGGCCATTCCAGAGGTGTGGGGTAGTCAGTGAAAAAGGTTTAAGACGGGAGAGGGTTTAGATACAAAGGAGGTAGAAAGAAGACATCCTTGAGAAGAATGCAAGAGTCTGGATGGTGCATAACGAGAAATTAGGGCTGAGATGTAAGGAGGGGCAGTAGAGTGTAAAGCTTTAAAAGTGAGGCGAAGAATGAAGTGTGAGATGCGGGATTTGATCGGAAGACAGGAGTGGGATTTCATGAGGGGAGATGCTGAGACAGATCTAGGAAAGAGTAGAGTAATTCTGGCAGCAGCGTTTAGGATAGATTGTAGGGGAGACATGTGAGAGGCAGGAAGGCCGGACAGCAGGAGGTTACAGTAATCAAGACGGGAGAGAATGAGGGCCTGAGTCCGAGTTTTAGCAGTCGAGCAACAGAGGAAAGGGCGTATATTTGTTATATTGCGGAGGAAACAGTACTCTGTAAAACAATGGTACCCGTCAAGGACTGATCGATATTCCCTTTCAATAAAAATAATCTTTTAATTGCTAATTTTCTCAAATATTTATTCGCATCAATAAAAAGCTCAAAATTGCTAGGTCCTATTGTGGGAGCAAAGTTGAGACCTTTACTTAAAAAAGAATTTTGTGCGGAGTTAAAATGACAGAACTTAGGTTAAAAATGCTACTTAATGGTTTATCTTCTTTAGCCTTTTGCCTCCCTCCTCCTCTCTTTCCTCTAGGTTGATTTATATGTTCTATTAGTTTTAATCCCACCAGGTGACTGGGTTCTATTATTATTTTAGTTGTCTGTTTTATCTACACGAGAGTACCTTTATTTTAGGACCATTTTAGTATATTCAGACAGGGTTGCACTATGTGTGTGTTTTCTGTTTTGCATATTCCATATCGGTGAACTGCGCTCCCTGACTCCGCTCCACAAGTACACTCCAAGGATCAACTAGGAAGATCCAGTGAAGGTTGAGCTGCATCGTGTTACCGTCTGTATTATCTCTTTGTTTTCATTATTGTAGTTTATTGCTGTTTATTCATTCAGCCAAGACACCTGTGGGAGCGCCTGGTAAATTTCTGCTTCTACCCCAGGTCCAGTACCCAGTTATACCCACCTCCCCAGACCCAGTACCTGTTATACCCCATATACTGGCCCAGTACCCCATGATACACCCCTTTCCTGGTTCAGTACCCCGTTATACCCAGTCCCAGTACCCCGTTATACCTCCTCTTCGTCGGCCTCCTCCTCACACTCTTCATCGTCTTTATCCTCCCACACTATTGATGGCATATAGTGCCCTGAAGAGCTGGAACTGGAGCTCACAGGGTACCACACTGACAGGCTGAACAGCTCCACCTCCGTATGCTCCACGACCTGCAGGAGACACAAAGTCTGTGTAACCAGGACAGTGATACCCTGTATCGCAAGAGCTCCTGTGACACTTATATCCCACTCCTCGGGCCCAGTACCCCGTTATACCCTCTTCCCAAGCCAAGTACCCCTTTATACCCCCATACCCAGGCCCAGTATGGTGGTATACCCCCAAGCCCTGGACCAATACCCCTTTATACCCCCAGGCCAAGTTCCCCATTATACCCACCTCTCCAGACCCCAGTTATCCCCCTTCCCCAGGCCAGTACCCCATGCTACCACCCTCCCCAGGCCCAGTACCCCATTATAAATGAGGCCCAGTAACCCATTATACCCCCCCTTCCCCAGGCCCAGTACCACATTATACCCACCTCCCCGGCCCAGTACCCCTTTATACACCCATCCCCAGGCCCAGTACCCTGTTATACCCCCAAGCCCTGGACCAATACCCCGTTAAACCCCAAGGCCAAGTTCCCCATTATACCCACCTCCCCAGACCCAGTAGCCTGTTATCCCCCCTCCCCAGGCACAGTACCCAATGCTACCACCCTCCCCAGGTCCAGTGCCCCGTTATAAATGAGGCCCAGTACCCCATTATACCCCCCCTTCCCCAGGCCCAGTACCCCGTTATACCCACCACCCCAGGCCCAGTACCCCTTTAAACCCCCTCAACAAACCCAGTACCCCGTTATACCCCCCTCCCCAGGCCCAGTACCCCATTATACTCCCTCGCCAGGCCAAGTACCCAGTTATACCGTAACGTACTATTCTATAAATAGTGTCCTGTACAACAGCTAAAAGTACTATATGTGCGGCTGATTCACAGCTCAGTGATTCCCATTTACCTGTAAAGTGCTACTTCCAACATCCTGTTGAGGGGTATTCTCCGCCCATGCCTGTGATACAGAGGATAGTAATGTGAGCACATGTATTCCTCACTCATAAGCATGTCCTGGTGCTGTATGGGAGGTTTGATGGTTAAACCAATTGTCCACAGCACTCAAACAGTAACAATCTTCGCAACGCAACGTTGCTTTGCAATGTTTGCAACTATTCGGAGTAATAGACCCCTTCAAGGCCCATTTACACATCACACTAATGGATTGTGGTACTTCCTTTAATTAATCCTATCTAAGGAACCTGAATGGTCCATTTGACTCTCCCTTGCAGTCACATATAGGGGCCTATGCTAGTAGCCTTCATAAAGGTTCTATTACGCCGGAGCAGAACCGTGTTCATTTGAGGTCCGGGACCCACTGCTTCCTGAGATACTGGCCCCGTTATGGGGTGCATGTATCTCCTATGCATTTAAATGTCTTGTGTCACATGACCGTGGGATTTAAATGCATAGGAGATACCGGCACGGCATAACAGGGCCTGTATCTCAGGAAGCATGGGTTCCCGGACCTCAAGTCAACGTGGTTCTGCTCCGGAGATCTCCTGCTCACACGCACTAGTATTACATTTTTTATTAAAACAGCTTCATTTCCTTAGTGGGTAGCCGCTAAGAAAGGAAGGGATTCAACCTCAATAGCCTGTTTATTGGGGGCAGAGGGGGTGGATGAAGGGGGTAGTAGCCCCAGGGACGGTAATTAGGCTTGCCTGGAAGGTTGCGGGAGGAGTTAACCTGCGGAACCGCTATGGTAATGAAGGGGTTAACCAGTGCCGCTAGCACACGGTAGGCCTAAACATCCATCCTTGGGGCAACTACCCCCTTCATCCAATCCCTATACCCACAATAAACAAAAACACACAACAACCCTACTACCCACTCCTCTACCTCCAACAACTCACCCCCCCCCCCCCAACACATACCGCACAGTAATGGGCACAATTACTATTATCGAGATATGGATAATAGTGCATTTGCCCATTCTAAAACCAAAAATTAGCGTCATGATGTCACATAGCATCCGGTTGCCATGGCAACACAGTGTCATTTGACGCTGCGCAGTCATGTTCACTGCAATTGGAGGGGAAATTGCAGAAGAATAACGGAGAATGCCGGAGTTGCCTCCACCACACCACACCGTCACCCGGAGATTGACAACGGCAACCCGTAGCCCGGAGGTAAGTGCCCAAAACCCGGAGTCTCCGGGTCAAACCCGGAGAGGTGGCAACCCTGGCTATTATCCATATCTGGATAATAGTTATTTTGCCCATTACTGTACTGTATGTGTTGGGGGGGGGGGTGTGTTGGGGTTGCCATGGCAATCGGATGCTACGTGACTTCATGACGCTAATTTTTGGTTTTAGAATGGGCAAATGCACTATTATCAATTTTCGATAATAGTAACTTTGCCCATTACTGTACTGTATGTGTTGGGGGGCGGGGGGGTGTTGTTGGGGGTAGAGGAGGAGGGTAGGATGGTTGTTGTGTTTATTTTTCTTTATTGTGGGTAGAGGGTTTGGGTGAAGGGGGCAGTAGCCCCAAGGATGGATGTTTAGGTCTATCGGGTGGTATCGGGAGTGGTTAACCCCTTCATTACCTTAGCGATATTAACCGCTAAGGTAATGAAGCGGCTGACTCCACCTGCAAGCCCCCAAAAGCCTAAACACCCACCAAGGGCCAAATACCACCTTCACCCACCCCCGCTAAACACAATAAACCTGGAACTGGTAGTTAATCCCTTCATTGCCTTAGCGGTTAGCCGCTAAGGTAATGAAGTTGCCTGTAAATGCATTTTTCATGAATCTGATTAATGCCGGGAGCCTGCGGTGCTGATATTAATGTGATATTAATGACCCCGGCATCAATCCGATGAGGAAAATATCATTTTTTTTCTAAGTCCCTCTCTCGCCGCCGCCTCAGAAACTTCTTGGCAGCTTCACGCCAACTTTCTTTGGCGAGAAGATTTTGGGAGTAAACCGCCATTCTAGAGCCTCGGGCTACTAGAAATGCACCAGTTTGAAAACTGGCGATAAGTGGCTTATCATCGCTCACTTGGCGATTTGTTTTTGACGGCTAAAAAAATTGGCGATTCAACCCACTTATCGACACTTACTGAATTGCTGTAGGCTTTTTTGGCCGATAACAGCTAAAAAGCCTTGATAAGTGGGTTATGAAGGCTAATAGGCCCCATAATCTCCTATAGTCAGTAACAGCACACCTCCTGGAGGTCACATGGGAACGGGCCTTGAAAGAGTCTCTTACTCCGAAGCGTTGCCCCCTATTATAATCACTGGTTTCTGTTTGTGTTTCCATAGTTGTATAGTGTTTTCTCCCTGTGTTAGTCCTGTACTCCTCATTATGTTTCTTTACCATTTATTGGTGATTTGCTGTATAATACATCTTTTCTTTGCACCTTTCTCTTCATGTTCTGGCATTTAGGTGGCGGATGTGCACTGCAATTCTGTTGGTATATCTTATGGCTTTCAGATACCTTATAGCAGGGGTGCGCAAACTGGGGGGGCGCTACATTTTCCAGGGGGCGCGTGCGGTTGCAGAGGCCCTGCGCTCTCCGCCAAAGCATTTAAATGAAATACCGAGGATCGCGTGAGGCCAAGGTAACTCACTTACCGGGATTCAGATGCATGGTGTGACAAGTCGCCATGGCAACGTAACGTCACATGACCCGTCGCCATGGCAACGCGGCGTCAAATACCGCTGCGGGGTCACAACGGAATGTCACATGACCTGGTGGCGTCATTTGACACTGGAAAACGAGGTAAGGAGGTGCGAGCACCGGGGGCAGCAAGCAGGGGGGCGCAGCTCCAATAGTTTTCGCACCCCTGCCTTATAGTATACTGTGATTTATTTTAGTGTTCCTTTACCCAGTCTCATCAGTATGCTCCTGTATGCTCTGGGTAATTACACTTGCAGCAGTTAGGCTCATTGTAGCTAGTTCTTCTGTGTATAACTTACACTTATAACTATGCTGTGAGTGGTGTACTATAGATGGTGTACTGATGGCTATTTGTGTGCATTTTAGGCACTTGATTATGCATTAAGGTTGATAGCACAGATTGTATACTGGGTGTGTTGTACTTTCCACCTGTTATCATTGTACAGCTTTATTATAGATGTGTTGTTTATTAAACTCTTTTCATTTAGAATACTAGTATTTTTTTATTTCGGGGGTCTTAGTTACCCCAGTGAGATTGTTACAGCATGAGTGCTGTGGACAATTGGTTTAATTCTATATATTGCTGGAGGAATTAGGGATTCCTCATGTACACTGGTACCGATTCTCATCTTTAAGATTCTTTGTTACTTGCTGTAACAGGGGACTTATCCCTGTTCACAAAGGTGCCTCTAATCCAGCAGTGTGGTGGTTAACTGCTGGTAGCAAATCAACTAGCACCACCTGCCTGATTACAGGTAGTAGAAAAAGCCTGCCTTTGAGACAGGAAGTAACTCCTCCCTAGCTCTGACTGAGAGCTGACCGTTGGAGAGACAGAGCAGAGTTTCTTGAGTCCCAGGAGAGACTGACCAAAAGAAACCCAGATCTCTGGAGATGAGCGGTCTTGAGCTCTGCACAGCAGAGCTGAATTCAAGACACAGGGAAAACTACTGCACCTGAAGCTGAACCAGGAAGTGAGATTTTCCCTCCAAGAAACAGATAAGACTTTTATTCTTAAGAGACTGCTTATATCTGCTTATTTTCATGCTATATGTTTTTGGGCTGCGAGAACTGCTTGACTAAGGGAGATGTGAACTAATGGCATAGGATTTCACTAGAAATACTCCCAAGTGAATGGAAACTTTGTTCCCCCCCCCTGTGTTTGGATAATTTCCTGATGAAAAGGAACAGGCACAATAAAGCCTATTATAATTTCACATTATAAAGCCTCCTAATTGTGTACCTCTGTGAACGTCCATCCACATATGGTGTCCGAGGTGGGACAAGAGATGTCTTTGTAGTTAAAAAGGACCGGAGAGTTTTATGTGAAATTTTTTGTTATGCTTTTTTGCCTACAAACAAGTCTGAGAAACTTAGAAAAAAAAAAAAAACCTCATGCAGCAGAGATCAGAATTAAAGGGACACACCACTGTACTGAAACTTACACTGCATTGAAACTTACAAAAACACAGATGGACTCTTTACCCCAATCCCAAGAGGAGAGAGACTGCTGAAGCAGCTAAAATCTTATTTGCCTATCACAAAGCGTAATATGGTCATTGAAATAGGGGTCTTTGCCTTTCAGCCATAGTCAGGGTTCAAGAAGTGAGTCAGCCCTTGGTAAGGGATAGGTGTTTGTTGTTTTCAAAAGTTTCGCTGAAGCAGTGAATACAGATGGTGTGACCCACGAGTGGTACTGATTTTGAAAAAAAAGGTTGCCACACCGCATAGGGCTACCAGCTGTGAATGGAGTATATGCAGAAAAGTGTGAAAATTGATACAAGACTGTGCTGAAGCAAGGGAATTTTTAGCAAACAAATGCTGAGTGTAAAATTGCCCTATAAAGAAAAAGGGTTTTCAAAGCCAATTGCTGAGTGTTGAGTCCACTGCAAAGAATGTTTTTTTTTCTGCAAGTAAAAAAGTATGCCTATTATCTTGGGAGCAAAACAGACACCCAAAGTGTGAAGTGTGAATGCCATAATACCCAAAGATGAGACAGAAAATTACTGAACTCAGGCAGAAAACCAAATTCTGTTGCTGAAGCGGAGGGATTGCACCTAGCAAATAAATGGTGTATAGCAAATAGACTTTTTTTTACCTAGCAACTGCACAATCTTGTATACCTGATAAAAGAAAATGCATGCACAGCACTGCTGATATTGAAAAAAAAAAAAAATTACCCAAGAAAGAAAAATCTACAGAGATGCCTGTGAGAGCCACGACCTCTACAAGCAAAATATGCCCACCTGTAGGACTATCACAATTGGGGGTTCTAGCAAATACAGTGGCAACAGCTGCAATAGTGCCTCCTGAGGTCAGGAAGAAAATTACACCTGATAGCCTAAAAATGGAGGACAAGATGCAGCGTTCCTGTAATGAACCCTACCCCACGGAAGAGTGGCCCTTCCAGTCCAATAAAGAGGAAGACATCTCTTACGGGGAACCCGAACCGAGTCACACCCACAAAACACCCCAAGAATGGTGGGGGTGCCTGAACTCGGCACGAACAGAAAAGACCGCTCCCTTTGATGACGAATATGATCAGCAGGAGACAGAGCGGGAGCAGTGGATCACCGAATATTTCCGTCAGCTATTACAGTTGCAAGAAAAGCCGGGTGGATCCAGTGACGCTGCTAAAACTTCAAATGAAGATGGAGACCCCAGTATCCCTGAAGGGACGGTGTCATCCAAATCAAAAAGGAAGAAAAAGAAAAGCGGTTCTTCACTTACCGTGGAAGTAACAGACACGTCCGCAGATCCTGTGGAGAAAAAGGGGGACCGAGATGGCCTGCAGGCTAGAGAAAATGGAGAATTCGTCCCGCGTATAACCGAATATCCAGAGGGCCCAAGGCAGAAGTCGTGTACCCCAAAGAAGTGTCTGTCCGGTGCCAACAGTGAGGAAGCCTCAACCAGTCATCCCAGGGAAGCGGAGCCGGAACCAGTGAGTGACGATCCCTTTACCAGCCCTGAAGACGCCCTGAAAATTGCCAGGTGTGACTGTGATTTAGTCCGTGAACAATTGAATCAAAAGAAAGATGGTAATGCGGAGCTACTGAAAAATAACATGAAGCTACAGGAATATGTGCTCGCAATGTACTCTACAGCCAGGACAGAATTGGACGATCTCAAGACTGAGCTAGATACTGCAAATGCTGCTATTTCCGCCATGGATGAAAAGCAGAGCCAATCTGATAAAATGGTGGCTACGCTAAAGCGGAAGTATGAGGAGGCACTGAAGCAGATGACAGTCTTCCAGCAAGAGGTTCACGCTCTTCGCATAGAGCTGAATGCCTCACAACAGGAGGTGAACAGTGTCCAGATAGAGGTGGACGTACTGCTGCGGCACAGTTTATTCGAGCATTTGCCCGTTCTGTGCCGCAGCAGTAGCCTGGCGCGCGCCCGAGTGTGACGGGCGCACGCCGAAGCAGCGGAAGAGCGCCCTCCGATCGGGGCGCTCTCCCTACCGCTGCCGGGTCCGCCGGGTCCCCCGGAACCCCCTGCCGCTGTCCCGCGATCGCGGGACACCAGGGCTCCCTCGGGGAGCCCCTGGACACGCGTGCAGGGGGCGCACGCTCCCGATGACGCGTGACCGCGCGTCTATGACGCGCGGCACGCCGAGGGGCGGCCACTAGCAAGCCGGGAGATTTCCCGGCTTGCGGTACCGACCACACTTCAATAAAGTGTGTCGGTAGTGTAGCTCAGAAAGAGGTTCAGACACTCCACAGAGCACTGGATGCCTCACATCATGAGACCAACAGCTGCCGCACAGACCTGGAAGTTTCCAGAAAGGAACTACACAGTCTCACTGAGGAGCTGGACATTTCAAGGAAAACTATCCTACATCTTAACTTAGATCTCAAAGTCTCTCAGAAGGAGCTTCAGAACTTAAACCTGGAGATGGAAGTCTCACGCCAGGAGACAGCCCGCCTCCAAGCAGATGTGCAAAAATGGAAGGTGGACTGCAAGGAAGCCCTAAATAGTAGAGAGACTGAAAAAAGAGAAAATTTAAGATTAAAAAAAGAAAATTCTGAGTTGACAGAATACGTCAAGGGAAAGAATGAAGAGCTGCAGGCTCTTAAAGAAATAAATAAACTTTTGAAAGAGGAAATGTTCGAAGCAGAGCACCGACTGCAGAACCAACTGCAAGGTCTGCGTACACACCTCCAGTATGCTGAGGAGAAGCAGCAAACACTGCAGGAAGAAAAGCTGCAGGCTGCTAAAGAGGTACAAGCGCTGCAGGAACGTCTGAATACCCAGTACGTCCCCACAGAGCAGTATGAGGAGCTAAAGGCCACGCTGCATGTCTTCAGAGCATCATTGGAGGCGGAGCTTCGATACCAGGTGACTGTATGAGAGGGAGCGTGAGAAGGCTCAGAAACTGGAGCAAGAGCTGGAGAGACAGAGAGACTGTTCCATTCCCTTGAGTCAGTACACCAAGGAGGAAACAGACGCACCGGCAACCTTGACAACAAAAATTACGGAGCTCCAGAATATGAAGGAGACTCTAATACAGCCACCTAAGAAAGCACTAGCCAAACCTACAGCTGCCCAACAGGCAACAAACAGAGGTAGGAGTGCGGAATCAAAGCCAGAAGAATCCTTAGCTGAGGAAGCTGAAAAAATAGGACGTTCTCTGGAAAAGGAGGTGGAGGTGCAACTCAGTCCCAAAGAAGGTGAACTGGCGACTCCGTGGTGTGGAGAAGAGCAGAAAACTCTAAGGGCTAGTCCTAACTGCTCTACAACTGTTGCCATACACTTTGTCTATAAAAAGAGGAGTGCCCGACGCAACAGAAATCTCATGACCACGCACGCGATAAAAAGACTTTACGTGGAAAAAGTCCTCCTCGAGCGACTGAGGAGTGCTGATCCTTCGGGAGGAGACAAAAATAAACTGGAGAAAGGGCTCCAATCCCAGCGGGACAGAGTGTTCTCTTCCTCCATCCACTCTCATTCAAGTCACAGAAAGATCTCGAATGAGAGTGGAAGGATGGGCTTTGGCCGTGGGAAGCCCGAGCTTCCCACAAACAGGGGAGGTATGTAACAGGAGACTTATCCCTGTTCACAAAGGTGCCTATAATCCAGCAGTGTGGTGGTTAACTGCTGGTAGCGAATTAACTAGCACCACCTGCCTGATTACAGGTAGTAGAAAAAGCCTGCCTTTGAGACAGGAAGTAACTCCTCCCTAGCTCTGACTGAGAGCTGACCTTTGGAGAGACAGAGCAGAGGTTCTTGAGTCCCAGGAGAGACTAACCAAAAGAAACCCAGATCTCTGCAGCTGAGCAGTCTTGAGCTCTGAACAGCAGAGCTGAATTCAAGACACAGGGAAAACTACTGCACCTGAAGCTGAACCAGGAAGTGAGATTTTCCCTCCAAGAAACAGATAAGACTTTTATTCTTAAAAGACTGCTTATATCTGCTTATTTTCATGCTATATGTTTTTGGGCTGCGAGAACTGCTTGACTAAGGGAGATGTGAACTAATTGCATAGGATTTCACTAGAAATACTCCCAAGAGAATGGAAGCTTTGTCCCCCCCCCCCCCCCCCTGTGTTTGGATAATTTCCTGATGAAAAGGAACAGGCACAATAAAGCCTATTATAATTTCACATTATAAAGCCTTCTAATTGTGTACCTCTGTGAACGTCCGTCCACACTTGCCAATAGGGTAGGGCTGTTTTTGTTTGTATATATATATATATATATATATGTTAGGTTTGAGGGTGTTAATCTCAAAATTCGTGGGCCTACACAGATAAACCATTATGATGGAAACATACTCACTACAAACTGTAGCGTCACATGTGCTACACAGAAGGGGTACGTGTGTAGTGAGAATGAGGGAGCATGTGTCTGTATATAACCATAAGTGTGTGTATCTGAGGGAGTGTGTGCTACTGTCTAATAGTTACTGTTTTTGTAAAGCATAACGAGAAGTGTGATTGTGTATTTATATATATTTCTTGTGGTGTGTTTGGGCTTCTACAAGAGTTTCAATCTGTGGCATTTTAGTGTGATTGTGTGTGAATATAACTGATTGTGCGTTTGTATTTTTGGAGCAGGAACCTGTTAATTCTCCGTTCCTGCAGTTATTTTAGGAGCAGGTGTCTGTGTGTATCCTGAAACTAGGGTCACGTATTGAGGTACGAATAGCTTCAGTTAGCTTTAACTCATGTCTTCCCTCTTCCAAAGCATGACAAGTCCTTAATGTCTTTCTTAACTTTATTGCAGACGTAGAAAACAACAGGAACTTGTAGGTGTAGTGTAGGCAGAGAGTGCTTCTCTATGTGGAATGCTTCTATGAGGTTAGACTACGGTAAGACAGAAAGGCCTTACCAGGGGTGGATGCAGACAGATCTGTACTCACAGTGATCTTAGGTGGAAAAGGAAGTGAGGGGGAATGTGGGTAGCAGGAATAGTCTTGGGACAGACTATCTGGAGACAAACAAGAGGGGAGAATCTCAGAGGTTGCTGTAGCAACTCACTGGCTGCCTGCTCACAGGCAGAAAGGGCAACATACAGTATTGATACATCACACAGGCACGGTGTGTGTATGTGGAACAAATGCCTGCAGCTGAACTTAAGGAGCTGACAAGCAGAAGGGGGGTCGGGCAGAAATGTGATCCTTGTTCCATGATAGTGTGTGTGTAAGTGGGAGAGTGTGCGTGTGTAAGTGGGAGAGAGTGTGCGTGAGCGTGTGTGTGTGTGTGTGTGTGTGTGTGTGTGTACGTATACAGGACCGAAACTCAGTGCTGATATTGTCTCTCATGCTGTGCCAATATATTCTCTCTGTGTGTATGTATATATATATATGAAAAAATCACACTCAGTTGGCACACTGTAAACAAATGAAAAAATGCTGATGCTTGTCCCATATGCACATGTAAAAAATAGATTTTACCAGATTGGAGTCCGGAAAAAACGAGACAGCACACAGTCCAGTAGTTCCAATAAAGCTGTATTCAGAGTAACATGGCACCACCTCCAACGTTTCGATCACCCAAGCGTGACCTTCCTCAGGGTCGTGCAATAAGTGAATGCTATAGATCCCCCTTATATACCCATACTAATTAAACAATAAAGTGAAATCACCCGTGTAGAAACAAACTTACCCGCGAAACCGCACTGCTGTGACCCGCAGGGATGTGCTGGAACGCATCGCCATCTTGGATATGCTAAACAGACCATCTGAAATCAAGTACGGTGGCTGGTATAGCACATGTGTAACTCACAGCCAACCTAGACGCTCCGCGCATGCGCGAGCTCACCATGTCCTGCCCAAGCTGTATTTGCCTGTATCCTATAGAGCACTGTGTCCCTCTACTGGCGGTTCGCGCATGCGCGAGTCCCACAGTGTCCCCTGTTGTAATACTGCATGATGCCTATGTTTCACTATGTGTCTGATTACGTTTATGTCACAATCAATAATTGTGCACATCTGTGGCCGAAACTTACTATGGTCAGCATGACATTGGCACAATAAGTAGGGCTGGTGTAATATGGTACATCCACAAAGTGGGCTACATACCAAAGCTGCACATAAGCTATAAAACCTGTTATGTGGTGTAATGACATTACATCACATCCAGAAGGGGCATGCTCCAACACATACCTGCATGGCACACAAGCAAAAATACAAAAATACAAAACCAACATATTCAACAAAAATATATAAATATGTAAAAATCTGTGCATCATATTATAGTGTTATGTTCTAACTGTACCACTATAATAAATACTATAATTACATTGACCAATCCAGTCTAAAATCGAAAAAAATGATACCGTGTGGTCAAACCAATCTATAACTAAATAGAGGGACCATTAAGCATACGACGTGCAAGTCCAACATACCATAATGATAAGGATAAGCCTATATCCAACTGGAGCAACGCTAAACGTCGCACTCCTTTATCTATCTTTGTCCTAAAACAGTATATCACTAACATGCTGAATCAACATATTTGACATTATGCAATATCAACTGCTTCTTGACGTACCAAAATTCTCGAAGTGGAACATAATAAACACACTTGATGCACACACCATAACCCGGGAGTGACTATGTGAGGATAACATAACAAGGGCACATAAAGCTATAACACATAAAGGAGAAAGACAAAAGGAAAAAAACTCAAAACAAATATACAGAAAACATTTTTTCATCAAACTCAAAAAATGTCCAAATCAGGATTCTATTATAGGAAACATCCCAACGAAAAATCTTCGTTTAGGCCAAAAGGTGCCACTGTCTTTAGCTCAAAGATATGCCTCGCTTCACTTTGCAGTAGGAGTCTGTTTCTATCGCCCCCTCTCGCGGGTGCTGGAATCTGCATAATGGGCATGCACCTAAATGTTGCCAAAGAGTGTTTGAAGTCCCTGAAATGTTTGGTAACAGGGAGACATTTAAACTCCAAATCCTTGGCGTCTACAGACAAGGCCTTTCGAATTGTGGATCGATGAATGGTTATACGCTCTTTAATCATCCGCACTGTTTTCCCAATATAGAGTAGACCACATGGGCATTTGATCAAATATATGACAAATTTTGATTCACAATTCAGATGTTGGTGAATCTTGATTTTAGTCCCACTATGTGGATGGCAATAGGAAGGCCCCACCTGCATGTATTGGCAGTTTGTGCACCCCTTGCACCTGTACGACCCAGGTTTTTGAATGAGCCATGTTTTGTCCTTGCTATATTTGTCAGTTGGATCTGCTTGCGTGATCATGTCTCCAATGGACGGACCACGGCGAAAACAAAACAAGGGGGGTTCACGAAAGTGTTTGCCTATCTTGTCATCGTTAGTTAACACATGCCAATTATCTCTAATACTGCGTTGTATGCATGGGGATGCAGTGCTGAATGTGCTGATAACATTAAATCTTGTTTGATTAGTTCGCTCTTCCAAATTGGTGTTTATACGATCTACATTGTCTGTTAGGATCACACGGTCAAGGGCATCTTTGACATCGACAGGGCTGTATCCTCGCTCAAGGAACCTGTTTGCCATATTGATGAGAGCTGGTTCCATCTCGTCAGGATCACTGGTGATTCGCTTCACTCTTAATAATTGTGAATACGGAAGACCCTTTTTCAACGGGGCCGGGTGGTGGCTTGTGGCATAAAGCAGTGTATTTTTGTCAGTGATTTTTTGATATAACCTCGTGGCCAATTTATCACCTGCTTTGTACACCATCGTATCCAAAAATGGTATCTCAAGTTCACTATAACACAACGTGAAACGTATTTTTGATGGGATATTGTTCAGATGGTTCACAAAATTCTATAGTTCCATAATGGACCCACTCCAAACAATGAAAATATCGTCAATATAGCGTAAAAACTTTCTGATGTAGTGTGCATTGGGCGCATCGCATAGAATGTGGGTTTGCTCATACATGTCCATGTATAAGTAGGGAGGGGATTGGTAACCGTGGTCACAGCACTCCACACAACCAACGCTTGAAAAAGTAAAAAACTTTATTTAAATGCTACAGTGAGCATACAAGCACCACTCTGACGCGTTTCGTCTGTAGAAAGACTTTTTCAAAGAGTGAATATCCCCACAAATACCGGAACTTATATAGGAAGTGACGCATGTCATAGGTACCTCCCTAATTGGCAAGGACCTCCCTTTAAACTGATAATATTAAAGTCAAACGTCATTCCCTTAAAGGAACCAGGTATTTAAACCCCACATATACTATTAAAAAAATGCATAAATTACACGGATTGCATAAACTAGGATTAAAAACAAAGAATTAGTAATGCTCACTGATATGTATAATCAAATAATACATGAACAACATGGAAACAGACTTATTATTACTTACAGAAAAAGAGAATGATGTGGAACCACTGTCTCTGATTACCAATTATTTGTATCATATAATTATACCATATGCACCACATATTATTGCACATATGTGCCAAGATTATAAAGTCTATAGTGTAGTATCATACCAAATGCAATATAGCGGATACAATATATGCAAATAGAAGTCCATGCAAACATTAGTAGTCAGATGGTAATACATAATTATGACTATAATGGCAAAATACACCCCGACACTCCCCATCCGCTCAGACAGCCAGGAAGTGTTTGAGTTCCCACTCCTGGTTGATACCGAGCGGGTGAAGAGTGCGTAAGGTGTATATCCAATACATTTCACGCCGATTAAGCGTGCCTTCCCTATCTCCTCCCCGTACGCCTTGGGAGATGTGTTCAAGGGCCATGAATGAAAAATTTGCAATACCACCCCTACTACATCTCGTGAAGTGTCGGGGTACAGGATGTGTATCATCTTTCTTTTTTATAAAGCGGACGTGTTCAGCGATACGGGTCTTCAAGGTTCTTTTTGTGCGGCCCACATACCGCATAGAGCACCCGCACTGTAACAAGTAAACAGTAAAGGTAGTATTGCAATTCAAAAATGCTTTTATAACATGACTCTTTTTGTCATTCTCATATTTTATAACCTTAGTATTGCATGCATACTTGCACATCGAGCAATTTCCACATGAGTAAAAACCTTTGGGTATCCCCGTATATTTTTATACTCAGGTGTTGTGTGAAATAAACTGGGAGACAGATGTGACCCTAATGTCTGAGCCTTCCGATATGTAAACTTAGGGCCATTCTTTACAAATTGTGTTAAATCCTTATCCAAGGCTAATGTAGCCCAATGTTTGTTAATTATATTGCGTATATTTTGCGCCTGGCGGCTATATGTGCTAATGAATAATGGGCATTCGTCGCCATATGTTAAAGATACATTATTTCTTTTTTTCTTTTTCTTCACAGAGAATACTGATCTGTCCATAGACTCAGCTGATTCGAACGCATCTTGGATATTTTTTTGTGTATACCCTCTTGCCAGGAATCTATTTGTTAATTCTTTTGACTGTGCAATAAAGCTATCATCATTTGTGCACAATCTGCGTAATCTTACAAATTGTGCCTTGGGGATACTCTTAACTAATGACCATGGGTGGCAGCTCTTAGCAGAGAGTAGTGTGTTTCTGGAATTTGGTTTACGAAATATTTGTGATTGGATTGTCATGTCATGATCGATGTAGAGGAGGAGATCTAGAAAACTTATACAATTTATATTGTGTTCATAAGTAAATCTAATGTTTAAGTCGTTAGTATTGAGTGTATTAACAAAGGATTTTAATGATGATTCATCGCCGTCCCATATCATTATGAGATCGTCGATGTACCGTTTAAAGAATACAATATTAGAACGATAAGTGTTATTACTGTGATAAATAAACTGTGCTTCCCAAAAACCCATAAACAAATTAGCGTATGAAGGTGCAAAACTCGTGCCCATTGCAGTGCCTAATAATTGTAAATAAAAACGTGAGTCAAATAAAAAATAATTATGAGTGAGTAAAAAAGTGATAGATTCTATTAAGAAAGTGCAAAGTGAAGTAGATAACTGTGAAGTATTAAGAAAGTGATTAACCGCTGATAAACCGTGTTGGTGCTGTATAATAGAATATAAAGAAACAACATCCAATGTAACCCATCTATAATGTGACTTCCAGACCACGTCTCCTAGATCGATCATGACATCTGCTGAATCCTTAACAAATGAAGGTAGTTTGAATACCAATGGTTGAAGGTAGCTGTCCACATACCGCGATAACCCATCTCCCAAAGATCCAATACTAGCCACTATCGGGCGACCCGGCGGGTCCGTCAGTGACTTATGGATCTTTGGAAGATGGTGGAATACCGGAATCACGGGATGTGGACAGCTCAAATAATCAACTTCCTTTTTGTCTATAACATACAGAATTTTGCCAAAAGTAATCAACTCATCAAGCAATAAAGAAAATTTAGCTGTAGGGTCCCCTGTAAGGGGTTCGTAATGAGTAACATCACTCAACTGCCTAAGAGCTTCCTGTCTATATTGTGTGGTAGACAGGACCACTAATGCCCCGCCTTTATCTGCCTTACGAAACATGATGTCTTTCCTGGACTTAAGATGTTCTAATTGTTGACATTCTACATATGTTAAGTTTTTTGTCTGGATGGAAGACTGTGAGAACCCTTGGGCTAATAGCCTCAAATCCCTTTCAACTAGACCTTCGAAAGTGGTAATGTAGGGTCCCCGATTATAATTGGGGCAGAATATTGATTTTCTTTTTAATCCTGAATTATGATTACCTATATATTGGAAGATTGCAGATTCTGTACTTTTCTGTGGTTTGGAGACTCGGTACTCCAAGGGTTAATACCCATATGTTCATGTCCATGTATAAGTTGGCATATGATGGAGCCATGTTTGAGCCCATGGCTGTCCCACTGAGTTGTAGATAGTATGATTTTTCAAACCTGAAGAAGTTTTTGTTCAAAATAACTTCTATCAGGAGTAGTAAGAATTCCGACGGTGGGCCGGTCCGTGAAGTACTTGTTATCAAGTTCCCTGCGAGGGGTTAAAGTGGTCGGTCCACGGCTTTTGGCCTATTCCGTGGATGTTTTTTCTATATTAGCCATAACATAAATTAATGTTGTTTTTATTCACGTAAAGCAATAACATGGAGGAGTTTGCAGACACCTTTGGTGTATTTTCCGCTATTTCGGAGTCAGCTAGCTTTAGCGAGGCTGAAATTTCCAAAATCCGTTACACGGAGTCCTTTGAATCTGTTTTGGGACCTGAAAAAGCGAGTGACGTGTACAATGACCTGATCAAATTAAAGAAAAGGGAAGTTGATTATTATCTACACGGTGTAACGCTGTCACACTATCATAAAGAAAAAATGCTACCCCGTGGGTTCAGAATAAAAAATCAGCCCACTATAGATCCAGAGTTCTGCAAAAGATGGATTGCTATACTAAATAAATGTGCATTTGATTTGGTCATTCTCGTAATCGATCAATCAAGTAAGGAAATTATCAAGATCAAAAAAGAGATAGATGCAATCTACTCCAAACATGGTACAACACTAGAGACTGACACTTCTACCAATTGGACGGACAAAATACAGTCCTCCATAGACACATACAGAAACAACCTCATCAAATACAAGAGAGAGAAACTTAAAACTGTAGAATCAGATTACAAAGATCGTAGAGTATACAGATGGCTGCTGGGGTTGAGTGATCTACCCACAGGTGCACAGGGTCAGCTGAGGGGCCAGTCCCGCCGGAGACGTGGGGGGTATAGAAAGTCTGGGTACAACACCAGTGATACAGACTTCTCGGACGCCGCAGACACAACTAGCGACAATGTGTCTGCAGAACCTTCTTTTTTAGGCCAAGGCCCAGATGGGAGAGCCAAACCACCAATAGGAGCCGGAGATGCAGGAGGAAAACCAGGCGAGGAGGCCGAAAGACGGTACCCAAACAGGGGGAGAGGTCTAAAACAGCTACCCAGGAAACGGTAATTTTTAATCTTTCCAAACATGCCCTCTCGTTGGCTGAAGCGAGTGTTTTACATAAAGGTCTTGGCTTCGTGCCAACTTATAAACAAGATCCATTCAAGTGGGAAGTGGACCTCTTTAAGTTGAACAGACACCTGAAGCTTAAAGACTTTTTTTCAAAACCAGAAGCAACCCCAGCACCTGAACAAGTAAGATCCTGCTTTAGGCCTAAAAGTACGTTCGATCCACAAGTGTCTAATCCCAGTATTGCAACCTTTATGAACCTTCTAGGTAAAGCCACAAGAAGCAAGATAAAGACGCAAAAAAACAGCTTCTTCAATTTGACGAATGAGGAAAGACTGGCTGTCAAGTCCTTGAGAAACAACAAAAGCATCATCATACGAGCCGCCGACAAAGGCGGTGGAATCGTCATTTTGGATTACCTATACTACAAAGAGGAGGTGTTGCGTCAACTGGGGGACACAGAGACGTACAAACAGCTGGCCAAATATCCCACTGTAGCTTACAAAGTGGAAATCGACACTATAATACGAATGGGCATATCAAATGGATGGATCTCGGAGGACACCGGTGGATTCCTCACCCAGCAGCATCCGAAAATGCCTGTCATGTATACGATTCCCAAGATTCATAAATCTACTACGCACCCGCCAGGTCGACCAATCATCTCGGCACGGACGTCACTGTGTCACCCGATTTCTCAATACGTTGATTTCTACCTACAACCGTTGGTGGCTGGTATGGCTACATATGTCAAGGACACTACTAATTTCATGGAGCATATCAACAATCTAGCATTTGATCCATCTGGGTGCATATTGGCTACCCTGGATGTAGCAAGCCTTTATACGAATATCCCGCATAAAGAGGGCCTGGAGGCTATCAGGAGTAAGTTGATAACAAGTACTTCACGGACCGGCCCACCGTCGGAATTCTTACTACTCCTGATAGAAGTTATTTTGAACAAAAACTTCTTCAGGTTTGAAAAATCATACTATCTACAACTCAGTGGGACAGCCATGGGCTCAAACATGGCTCCATCATATGCCAACTTATACATGGACATGTATGAGCAAACCCACATTCTATGCGATGCGCCCAATGCACACTACATCAGAAAGTTTTTTACGCTATATTGACGATATTTTCATTGTTTGGAGTGGGTCCATTATGGAACTACAGAATTTTGTGAACCATCTGAACAATATCCCATCAAAAATACGTTTCACGTTGTGTTATAGTGAACTTGAGATACCATTTTTGGATACGATGGTGTACAAAGCAGGTGATAAATTGGCCACGAGGTTATATCAAAAAATCACTGACAAAAATACACTGCTTTATGCCACAAGCCACCACCCGGCCCCGTTGAAAAAGGGTCTTCCGTATTCACAATTATTAAGAGTGAAGCGAATCACCAGTGATCCTGACGAGATGGAACAAGCTCTCATCAATATGGCAAACAGGTTCCTTGAGCGAGGATACAGCCCTGTCGATGTCAAAGATGCCCTTGACCGTGTGATCCTAACAGACAATGTAGATCGTATAAACACCAATTTGGAAGAGCGAACTAATCAAACAAGATTTAATGTTATCAGCACATTCAGCACTGCATCCCCATGCATACAACGCAGTATTAGAGATAATTGGCATGTGTTAACTAACGATGACAAGATAGGCAAACACTTTCGTGAACCCCCCTTGTTTTGTTTTCGCCGTGGTCCGTCCATTGGAGACATGATCACGCAAGCAGATCCAACTGACAAATATAGCAAGGACAAAACATGGCTCATTCAAAAACCTGGGTCGTACAGGTGCAAGGGGTGCACAAACTGCCAATACATGCAGGTGGGGCCTACCTATTGCCATCCACATAGTGGGACTAAAATCAAGATTCACCAACATCTGAATTGTGAATCAAAATTTGTCATATATTTGATCAAATGCCCATGTGGTTTATTCTATATTGGGAAAACAGTGCGGATGCTTAAAGAGCGTATAGCCATTCATCGATCCACAATTCAAAAGGCCTTGTCTGTAGACGCCAAGGATTTGGAGTTTAAATGTCTCCCTGTTGCCAAACATTTCAGGGACTTCAAACACTCTTTGGCAACATTTAGGTGCATGCCCATTATGCAGATTCCAGCACCCGCGAGAGGGGGCGATAGAAACAGACTCCTACTGCAAAGTGAAGCGAGGCATATCTTTGAGCTAAAGACAGTGGCACCTTTTGGCCTAAACGAAGATTTTTCGTTGGGATGTTTCCTATAATAGAATCCTGATTTGGACATTTTTTGAGTTTGATGAAAAAATGTTTTCTGTATATTTGTCTTGAGTTTTTTTCCTTTTGTCTTTCTCCTTTATGTGTTATAGCTTTATGTGCCCTTGTTATGTTATCCTCACATAGTCACTCCCGGGTTATGGTGTGTGCATCAAGTGTGTTTATTATGTTCCACTTCGAGAATTTTGGTACGTCAAGAAGCAGTTGATATTGCATAATGTCAAATATGTTGATTCAGCATGTTAGTGATATACTGTTTTAGGACAAAGATAGATAAAGGAGTGCGACGTTTAGCGTTGCTCCAGTTGGATATAGGCTTATCCTTATCATTATGGTATGTTGGACTTGCACGTCGTATGCTTAATGGTCCCTCTATTTAGTTATAGATTGGTTTGACCACACGGTATCATTTTTTTCGATTTTAGACTGGATTGGTCAATGTAATTATAGTATTTATTATAGTGGTACAGTTAGAACATAACACTATAATATGATGCACAGATTTTTACATATTTATATATTTTTGTTGAATATGTTGGTTTTGTATTTTTGTATTTTTGCTTGTGTGCCATGCAGGTATGTGTTGGAGCATGCCCCTTCTGGATGTGATGTAATCTCATTACACCACATAACAGGTTTTATAGCTTATGTGCAGCTTTGGTATGTAGCCCACTTTGTGGATGTACCATATTACACCAGCCCTACTTATTGTGCCAATGTCATGCTGACCATAGTAAGTTTAGGCCACAGATGTGCACAATTATTGATTGTGACATAAACGTAATCAGACACATAGTGAAACATAGGCATCATGCAGTATTACAACAGGGAACACTGTGGGACTCGCGCATGCGCGAACCGCCAGTAGAGGGACACAGTGCTCTATAGGATACAGGCAAATACAGCTTGGGCAGGACATGGTGAGCTTGCGCATGCGCGGAGCGTCTAGGTTGGCTGTGAGTTACACATGTGCTATACCAGCCACCGTACTTGATTTCAGATGGTCTGTTTAGCATATCCAAGATGGCGATGCGTTCCAGCACATCCCTGCGGGTCACAGCAGTGCGGTTTCGCGGGTAAGTTTGTTTCTACACGGGTGATTTCACTTTATTGTTTAATTAGTATGGGTATATAAGGGGGATCTATAGCATTCACTTATTGCACGTCCCTGAGGAAGGTCACGCTTGGGTGATCGAAACGTTGGAGGTGGTGCCATGTTACTCTGAATACAGCTTTATTGGAACTACTGGACTGTGTGCTGTCTCGTTTTTTCCGGACTCCAATCTGGTAAAATCTATTTTTTATATATATATATATATATATCAGTGCTTTTCAACCGGGGTTCTGCGGCCGCCAGGGGGGGGAGAGCTTGGACTCTCCCATGCTGTCCCAGACCCAGCGAAACCCCCACATAGCAGTGACCCGGAGCTCAGCAGCAGCAGCCGCCCGGTCACTGCTATACTTCCTCTTCCTGCCTGCTCCAGTCGGTGCCACTGAATAGAGGGAGAGAGCGGATTGGGAGCGTGCGCTCTCGCAGGGGTCTGTCTGTGTGTAAGTGTGAGAGTGTGTGTGTGTGTGTGTGTGTGTGTATGTGTAAGTAGGCGAGTGTGGGTGCACGCGCAAGGAGGAGAGTGTGAGGGGTAGAAGGAGCATGAGGGGGAGATGGAGCATAAGGGAGAGTGTGTGAGGGTGAAAAGGAGCATAAGGGGGAGAGTGTGAAGGGGAGAAGGAGCGTAAGGGGGAGAGTGTGAGGGAGAGCGTGTGAGGGGGAGAAGGAGCGTAAGGGGGAGAGGGAGGGGGAGAAGGAGCGTAAGGTGGAGAGTGAGGGGGAGAAGGAGCATAAGGGGGAGATGGAGCGAAAGGGGGAGAGTCTGAGGGGGAGATGGAGCGTGGGGGGAAGAGTGTGAGGGTAGAAGGAGCGTAAGTGGGAGAGGGTGAGGGGCAAAGCGTGAGGGGGAGAAGGAGCGAAAGGGGGAGAGTGTGAGGGGGATAAGGAGCGTAATGGGGAGAGTGTGTGGGGGAGAGGGAGCGTAAGGAGGGAGCGTAAGGAGGGAGAGGGGTAGAGTGTGAGGGGGAGAAGGAGCGTGAGGGGGAGAAGGAGCGTAAGGGGGAGAAGGAGCGTAAGGGGGTGAAGGAGTGTAAGGGGGAGAGTGTGAGGGGGATAAGGAGAGTAAGGGGAAGACTGTGTGGGGGAGAGGGAGCGTAAGGATGGAGATGGGGAGAGTGTGAGGGGGAGAAGGAGCGTGAGGGGGAGAAGGAGAGTAAGGGGGAGAGTGTGTGGGGGAGAGGGAGTGTAAGGAGGGAGATTGTGAGGGGAAGAGGGAGCGTAAGGAGTAAAGTGAGGGGGGAGAGAGACTCAGCGACAGACAGGGGGCGAGGGTTGGGGTCCCCCATTATTTCAAATTCAAAGTGTGTGTGTATAAAGAATATCACTTGTGAGCACATTCACATGTCTTAGACAGGTCTGCAACCCCTGCCTTTCAACCATTATCACCAAGCATACAGTGCTTCCACCGCAGCAAGGAATTCTGGGAAATGACATGCAAATGAGCATATATATATAGAAAAGAGAAAACAGTTGGCACACTACTAGCCACGCAAAAACAGATGCTTATCCCATATGAATAGAACAAAAAGTATATTTACCAGATTGGGGTCCAAAAAGAGACAGCCCACTGTCAGCCCACTGACAAAAAACTGTACTGAATCACAGGGCACTGCAACCAGCGTTTCGGTCACCCAGAGGGGCAACCCTGATGAAGGTCCTTCTGGGTGACCGAAACGTTGGTTGCAGTGCCCTGTGATTCAATACAGTTTTTTGTCTGAAGACTACATACAGTGTGCTGTCTCTTTTTTTGCTGGACCCCAATCTGGTAAATATACATACATAGATACATACATACAGTACATACATACATACATACATACATACATACATACATACATACATATATTACCATGCAGCAGGGCAGTGGAACAGCAAAGAGAGGCAGCACTCAGAGGTAAGTGTACAAAGAATTGTATTGTATTACAGATACAAAAATCCAATGTTTCGATCCCACAGAGAATTTTCTTCCTGGGGTGCGCCTCTCCCTGCTGTTCCGCTGCCCTGCTGGATGGTAATGTACTCTTTACATTATTTATGGGACTAGCACCAGGCTTATTTGGATTACAATGTTGGAGTGCTTGCTGTTTTCTTTACCCATATATATATATATATATACAGGTAAACCCCCGTTATAGCGCGGTCCTCGGGGTCCACCCCGAGACCACCGCGTTAGTAACGGGGTCGTGCTAATTTAAAAAAAAAATGGCCGCCGCGCGCCTGATCGGGAGTGAGGAGGGAAGGAAGGAAGAGGCCTGCACAACATGCAGCCCGTCTGGCCTCTTTGTGGGGCCCGCGATGACTCAGGCCGGGCGCCAGTTAATTAAATAATTTAAAAAAAAAAAAGTTTAAAAAAAAGTTTAAAAAAATGGCGACGATTCATCCCTCCCCCCTCCCTCCCAGCCCCCTCCCTCTCCCTCCCCCTCCCTCCCCCTCCCTCCCAGCCCCCGGCAGCCGTGTGTTTTTTGTTTCTTCCGGAGAGGTCAGAGCATGAGGGGGCGGGGCTTACGGGCTGGTGGGGGTGTGTGTGTGAAAAACAGGCTGGTGGGGAGTGGGCTGCTGACATGTGAGGGGGGGTGGGCTGCTGACATGTGAGGGGGGGTGGGCTGCTGACATGTGAGGGGGGGTGGGCTGCAGACATGTGAGGGGGGGTGGGCTGCTGACATGTGAGGGGGGGGTGGGCTGCTGACATGTGAGGGGGAGTTGGCTGCTGACATGTGAGGGGGGGTGGGCTGCTGACATGTGAGGGGGGGGTGGGCTGCTGACATGTGAGGGGAGGGGTGGGCTGCTGACATGTGAGTGTATTGTGAGAGGTGTGTGCTGTGAGAGTGTGCTGTGAGCAGTGTGCAGTGAGTGTGTGTGCAGTGAGTGCTGGGAGTGTTTGGTGTGTGCAGTGTGCAGTGGGAGTGTGTGCAGTGGGAGTGTGTGCAGTGGGAGTGTGTGCAGTGGGAGTGTGTGCAGTGGGAGTGTGTGCAGTGGGAGTGTGTGCAGTGGGAGTGTGTGCAGTGGGAGTGTGTGCAGTGGGAGTGTGTGCAGTGCGACTGTGTGCGTGCAGTGCGACTGTGTGCGTGCAGTGGGACTGTGTGCGTGCAGTGGGACTGTGTGCGTGCAGTGGGACTGTGTGCATGCAGTGTAGAGTGTGTGCCTGCAGTGTAGAGTGTGTGCGTGCAGTGTAGAGTGTGTGCAGTGTGCTGTGAGCAGTGTGCAGTGAGAGTGTGTGTGCAGTGAGAGTGTGTGTGCAGTGAGAGTGTGTGTGCAGTGAGAGTGTGTGCAGTGAGAGTGTGTGCAGTGAGAGTGTGTGCAGTGAGAGTGTGTGCAGTGAGAGTGTGTGCAGTGAGTGTGTGCAGTGAGTGTGTGTGCAGTGAGTGTGTGCAGTGATTAGTGTGCAGTGTGTGCAGTGAACAGTGTGTGCAGTGAGCAGTGTGTGCAGTGATTAGTGTGCAGTGTGTGCAGTGAGAGGTGTGCAGTGTGTGCAGTGATTAGTGTGCAGTGTGTGCAGTGATTAGTGTGCAGTGTGTGCAGTGATTAGTGTGCAGTGTGTGCAGTGAGCAGTGTGTGCAGTGTGCAAAAAAAAACCGGGAGCCACGTGAAAATCGCGTTATAACGGGTCACGTTATAACGGGGTTTACTTGTATATATATATATATATAGAGTGGTCAACAAATCACCAAAAAAAATCTACTCGCCGAATAAAAAAATCTACTCACCACCTAGTACCAAACGTGTGTTGCTTGGGCCAACAGGAGCTCGCCACGATGTTAAATCCACTCGCCCGGTGCGTGCAAATGTATAAGTTTGTCGAACAATATATATATATATATATATATATATATATATATATATATATATATATATATATATATATATATATCCATTTGCTATATGCTTTGCTGTGGAGGGTTTTTGTCACTTTTTTTACCCACCATAACTTAACTAAGTATATATATATATATATATATATATATATATATATATATATATTTATTTATTTTTGTGGGAGAAAAGGAGGACCCCGCATCCACAAGATAAATAAATGCAACTAAATACCGACACTAAAATTTCATCAATATACAGTGATAAGTCGGTGGTGCTATAAGGGCAAGTAAATACGGTGAGAGAAGGAAAGGGCCCCAAACAAAAGCACTCTAGTATGCCTGTAAAGTACAAATTCACATAATCTTTATTAGAAGGTTGTCACAGAACAAAAGTTAAAAAAAGCACAGAAAGTATAAAATTGGGCATGGATCCCCTGTACGTAGCAAAACTTGACAAATCCTCCAGCAGTTAAATCCCAATGGGAACAAAACCAATATCAAAATTGACAACAATTGCACTCTAAAGTACCTGACAAGGTTAACAGAATAAAGCAGGCAACAGGCCAAACTGGGGTGGCTATGGCTAAGTGGTCAAATCACATTGTAACAACACACTCTTATCCCCATAAGTCTCTAGGGTATGTCTAAAGCAGTGGTGGGAAACCTTTTTTCTGCCAAGGGCCATTTTGATATTTATAAAATCATTCGAGGGCCATACAAAATTATCAACTTAAAAATTAGCCTGCTATATTTGGTCAAACATTTAATGAACTCACCACTAATGAAATGGCTGGAACTGCTTCTCTTTGGGTGACTGACTGACTCTTGGGTGGTGGGTGACTATGACTGACTGCAAGTTGGTGTCTGTGCGCGCGCACACACGCACACACACAGACACACAGACACACAGAAATCGGGCAGGGGGGAGGGAAATAGGACTCTCAGACCCACTCTCTCTCTCTCAGACTCTCAGACCCACTCTCTCTCTCAGACCCACTCTCCCTCAGACTCTCAGACCCACTCTCTCTCAGACTCTCAGACCCACTCTCTCTCAGACCCACTCTCTCTCTCAGACTCTCAGACCCATTCTCTCTCTCAGACTCACTCTCTCTCTGACTCTCAGACCCACTCTCTCTCTCAGACTCTCAGACCCACTCTCTCTCTCTCTCTCTCTCTCTCTCTCAGACTCTCAGACCCACTCTCTCTCTCTCTCAGACTCTCAGACCCACTCTCTCTCTCTCAGACTTTCAGGCCCACTCTCTCTCTCTCAGACTCTCAGGCCCACTCTCTCTCTCAGACTCTCAGGCCCACTCTCTCTCTCTCTGACTCTCAGGCCCACTCTCTCTCTGAGACTCTCAGGCCCACTCTCTCTCAGACTCTCTCTCTCTCTCTCAGACCCACTCTCTCTCTCTCTATATATATATATATGAAAAAAGAAAAGAAAACAGGTGCACACCTAGTGCATTAACGTAATAACAAGTGTTTATAGAACATTAAAATCGATCAAATGCCCACTCACAAAGGTACTAGAATTAAAAGCAGATATTTATTTATTTATTTATTTATTTATACAATATTTTACCAGGAAGTAATACATTGAGAGTTACCTCTCGTTTTCAAGTATGTCCTGGGCACAGAGTAAAACAAAATAATACATGGTTACAAATACAGTTACATAAATGAACAAGGTATACATTATATACAAGACATTGCATGCACAGTTAAAGAAAATATATATTATGAGCGTATGAAACAGTTACAGACCAGATTAAAGTGTGAGACAGCCTTAGATTTGAAAGAACTTAAGCTGGTGGTGGATATGAGAGTCTCTGGTAGGTTGTTCCAGTTTTGGGGTGCACGGAAGGAGAAGGAGGAACGTCCGGATACTTTGTTGAGTCTTGGGACCATGAATAGTCTTTTGGAGTCTGATCTCAGGTGATAGGTACTGCATGTGGTAGGGGTGAGGAGCTTGTTCAGGTAGCTGGGTAGCTTGCCCAGAAAGTATTTGAGGGTGAGACAGGAAAGGTGAACTTTGGCCTAGACTCTAGTGATGACCAATCTAGTTCTTTGAGCATTTCGCAGTGATGTGTGTTGTAGTTGCATTGGAGAACAAAACGACAAATTGAATTGTAGAGGGTGTCAAGTTTGCTAAGGTGGGTTTGAGGAGCCGAGCCATATACTACAGTAGCGACATTGCTTATTGAAGCAAAAGCCGCCGGCTCCATGCGGCTGGGAAGCGGGTAGCCGCGGCGCGTGGCGGCGCACTGTGACGTCACAGTAACATGCGCGCCCGGCTTCCCCGTCTTCCCCGTCTTCCCCAGGCTTCCCCGACACCCCTGGAGATCAAATGAAGGTAAGCGGGGGTGCGGGGAAGCAGAGGGGCAGAGCAGGAGCCGGGTACGGTGTCGGGAAGGGAGGTAAATTGCGCGCGAAGTGGAGGGGGGGTGCGTGGGGGAAACGCGGCGGCGCGCGGTTGTTACTGGCGGCAGCTGGGGTAGATCTCGGCGTGCCGTCGTGATTTAGTGCAATAAACAATGTCGGTGCTGTATGTCTCCATAGTCAATAATTGGCATTAGCATCTGCTGTGCAATACGCTTTCTGACCAGGAGACTTAGGGAGGATTTGTTCCTGTAAAGTACCCCTAGTTTGGCATACACTGGCGACACACTTTATTCGAGCTCGGCTAGTCCCACGAATTCGGGTATACCCGGGTGTATTGAGGTTTGTGACTGTTTTCTGCCCGAGTGCATTGGGTTATTTTCCAGGCAGGGATTGAAGCATTTTATTCCCGCTGGCTGCAATACTGTACAGTATATATATATACTGCATTACAATTCATGAATTTATGCCATCTGGTAGACACGCGAAGCATTGCAGCCTATTAAATCCTAATCATTATCATTTAACAGATCAGCCGCCCGTCAGCCAGGCATGAACCCAGGCTGGGAAGGCAAACGCAACGGGGCTTGTCAGAGGTGAGGAGCGGCGCATTCCAGGTATCTGCCAGGTACATACTGGGTATTTGCTCGAATAAAGTGTGTCGGTGCAGTAGGTATGAGATAGGCCCCCCTGATGAAGTCATCATAGATGACGAAACGCGTAGGGCGTGGTTAGATAGAAGCTGTCACTTGTCCACGAACTCTACTGCTGCTGTATGAGAGACTCTGTAAGCTGTGAGAGAGACGCTGGTT
Organism: Ascaphus truei; assembly: GCF_040206685.1. Classification (NCBI taxonomy): domain Eukaryota; kingdom Metazoa; phylum Chordata; class Amphibia; order Anura; family Ascaphidae; genus Ascaphus; species Ascaphus truei. The sequence goes on from NW_027457048.1 coordinate 171,680, forward strand.
CCTATTCCCTTGGAACATTGTTGCCAGCACGGAGAATTTGGAGTTGCTGGTTTCCGGAGGGATTTCTTGGGCTGGGTGCCGAGATGGAGGGACGTCACTTCCGGCCATCCGGCAACACAGAGGAAAGACACGAGAGGACGCCATTGCCTATTTCAGACGGTGTTGCTGGCACATGAGAGCCTATCTCATATCTGCTTTTAAGAGTGGGCATTTGATCGATTTTAATGTTTTATAAACACTTGTTATTACGTTAATGCACTAGGTGTGCGCCTGTTTTGTTTTCTTTTTTCATAGGTACAATCAGGGAGTTGTGAACCCTTTTGAAACGGGTTGCCAAATACCTGGATGTCATTATTTTTGGAACGGGACTTGGGTTTTTCAGAGGTTATTTACAAAGGTTTTTTTGTGTAATATGTTTTATTATTATTATTATTGATTTTTATCCTTGTTATATTATTAAACTATTAGGTTGGTGTTTTAATAACATCACACATAAATCATTTTTTTTTTATATTTATTTTTAATACATTTTTTTAAATTTCTTTGAAATACTGGTCCACAATTTTATTTTTGTTATCTTCTTATCACCCCACTGGATGCACTTACAGTTGGGCTAATTGATTTACAGCTTTGATTAGGGTATATTAGAGGCGCTACTTCATCTTTTTGTTTTTTATTTATATATATATATATATATATATATATATATATATATATATATATATATATATATATATATATATGTAGCCCCCTGTAAACAGCTCAGGTTATACCTATCTTCCTTCTACTGTGGTAAGTCCTGTTAAGATCAGGCGCCAGTAATCATTATGGGTTTTCCCCCTTCATAGCTCTAACCTGAATGGTAGATGCCGGCCTGGACTCTGCTGCAGGCGTGAGCAAGAGGGAGGTTCTGCTGACACCAAGATGGGAGGGGCTAGCTCTATATTTAGCAGCCCACTCCGGCGAGTAGTTGGTTCTTCGTCCTTGCTGTGTGCCATGTTCCTCTCTGATTGATGGTTCTTCAATAGAGATAGTAGCGTGAGAAGAGTTCGAATGAGCAGTGAGACCAAGAGTCTAGAGCGCGGAGTATAAGGCCGTAAGCCACGAGTCCTGCGGAACGGTCCGAGGAGTATCAGGAGGCTACGGGCTCCCCGGCGCAGCATGCCGGTTGAGAGCGAGAGGAATCAAACCGATCAGCGTCTATAATTAGAGCTGATAGAACCATAGACTGGTGGACCAATGCCCTCACCCCGCTGCCAGGGGTGATGGGAAGAGAATTCAAGACCCACCTCGAGGCTAACCTCGGGGGTGGGCCATGGGGTATTGCTGCCCTAGCTCAGACCATCCTGTCGGCCGAGTGACTTGGAGGGAAGGAGAGGAGGAGGTCGTGGGAGTTGAGCAGGTTGTACTTGGCCCTGGCGATTTATGTGTGGCTTCTGGAAGCCTTATCGTTGGGATATCGTTGCATTGTCAAATAAAGAGACTGTTCTGCACCCGTAAAGACTGTGTGTGATTTGGAGAGTATAACCCTGGGACCCGAGGGGTTCTTCTATACCGGTCCTATCCCATTACCCTGGGAGTATAGAAGATGGAGGCGCTGCACCACTAAGATAATATGGAGGCTACTACCCCAGAAGCCCGGTCCTGGCTCCCCCACAACATCGCGGGAAGCTCAGGCCCTCCTGTTCCTCACAGGTACGCACCACACCGCATGTAACCAGCCCCCATGCACCCCTCACACTCCCGTAGAGACTGGGGGGGGGGAAACAGCAAGTATATTAAGCAGGTAGCGTGAGGCAACTGGGGGGGTCATAGCGGTAACCAATCCGGGGACCATGGCCCAGGGCCGCGTTACGGTGGGGTGGATAGTTGGAGCTGATCAAGTCCCTTGAGGCGGGTAGCGTGAGTCACTGGGGGGGTCAGCCTGGTAACCAGACTAGGGACCATAGCCCGGGGTCCGCTATAGCGGCCAAAAGCAGGAGACGCCCGTACCTAGACAAGAGGTATCTGAACTATCACACACACCACCGAGCACTTGCAAGTAGATATGGGGAGTACAGTGTAGGAGAGGAGTTCCGTTGAGCCTGGGGTACCAGCCACCTCAATTCAGTGGGTCACATACAGTATGAAGAAGCAGCGTTCACATTTGAAGGGAAAGCATGGACTAGGTACGAGATACCCGTCAGACATGGAGAGTAGGGCACAGGTACATTTGGAGAGAATATCCAAGATGGCTGCCACCCCTACATGTGCTTCGCAGAGAAGCGAGCTAAAATGGCGGTTCCCGCCGAGCCTGGAGCAAGCACGTGAGGTTTGCAAAAGGACTGTGAGACAGTTGTGGCGGGACATGTGCAGGAGTCTGGCGCCAAACCCAGATTCCTTGCAGAAGGAGCTGAGTGGCACGAAAGCTGACCGGCCACGTCATGCTGACAAGGAAACGACCCCGCCTCTGGATTCCACCAGAGGGAGTGGGGCCACCCAGAACCAATCAGGAAGGTCCACCCCCGCCCCAGCGAAGGGAGGGACCGGAGACCTGAGTGAGGAGCGTGACTTATGTCTGGCGTTCAAGGAGCAAGGAGCTAGAAACTTGTGTTGTCTTCCCTCCGAACGAACTATGTCAGAAATAAACACCTCTATTCACAAAGTACCGGGAGGCCTACTGGTCGTGGCCGTAGCGGAGCAGGAATATGTCCGGTGCTTGTGTGTGCACTGCGGATTGCCCGGCGCAGTACCGAGTACCAAGGCCCGATGCGCCAAGTGTGGCACGTTTTACTTGTGACCAACCGAGCCGCGGGATTTGTTCGGCACGCCCCGGGGTGCCTCTCCAGGAACTTTGACGGAGGTGGCGGACGACAAAGAAAAGACTGCTTTGGGTCCCCGGTATACAATATCGGGAGGCACCAAGGCTCAGCTAGTTATCGAACTCAGCAAGCTGGCCACCCAGACAAGCACGACCGCAGTGGAGGTACACAAGCGAGGACATTTTGTACCTATATCCACTGGTTGTATCACTGAAGAGCCAGGTGACTCCCCAGTGGAGGAACCGATCGTGATTTCTTCAGAGGAGGAGGAGATGGGTGTGACATTGGTGGCGATGCGCCTACCGGCGAACCACCCCAAAGACATCAAAAGAGAGCAGACAAGCCCAGGGACCATCCGACGGCGAACACTGGTGCGGCCGGAGGCCCGTACGAGTCCCACCGCCGTGGTGACTCCCAGTGCAACGAAGACGGAGGCCGAGACGATCCTCGCGGAACCAGATGTCATCAAAAAGCAGCAGAGTGGTAAGGAGACCCCACCACCCCCTTACTCCCACCAGGCACAGACCGCACTCACGGTGAACGAGAGAGGCTTGAGGCCTACTTGTTCGATCGTGTACCGGAGGTGTCACCCCCGCCCCCACCGGTCCTCGACGCACGGCCGGTGCGTGACCCCGGGGCGGATGGGAGCTCTGCAAGCAAGTCGGATAACCGCTGTTCCCGTTTCACTAAGGGAAAGAAAAGCCCGGGCGGAGTGTTCTTCTCCCAGCGCATAGACGGCGCCATTGCCCTGGCTATTCTACAGAGTCGAGGTCCCTCTCGAGAAACCCAAAGCCTGAGGGGGAGTGCCGCTAAGAAGAAGTTCATTGGGCGGGGAGTTACCCGGTTGCTGGACAATGTTCTGGACGTTTCCCCTACCCCGGCCCTTAGCCCCCCTGCCCCGGCCCCTGCCCCGTCACGAGTGGTGCCACCGGGACCTACCAGGGATAAATTATGTAAATCCCCCAAATACGCTAATGACTTGTGGGATTGGGAGTTGAGTGATGGGGCCTCTGAAGGAGAGATACCGTATTCGAGCGTAATACCTGTGCCTAACCCTGTACCGTTTTGTCCTACAGCTAGAGGGAAAGCCCGTGGATCACCTACACTTGCAGAGGCTGGGTCTACTAGTCCAGTATTGTCCAAGATGAATCCCACAAGGTATTATAATGCCAAGGGACGGAGAGACTGCTCGCGATCTACTGATGCGGGTACATCCGGGGTATCCTCACAGGTAGATTCTGATGCTGAGCGCACTAGTCAGGCCGCTAAGTACGAGCACCGCGATAAATGGTGGGCGCCTTTGTTCACCGGTTACCACGAGGGTATGGATCGTACGCGATTCTTATTGATTAAGAACGATGTGGTAGACCACTGGTGGGCGGCGGGTTCTTTCACTCCGCAGGAGATGGGGGATGAGTTGGATCACTGTTTGAGGGAGATAGAACAGAAACGTATTGTACCTCAAGGCCCCAGTATACTGTATGACGAAGTAGCCCCCGAGGAACCATTGTTTTGGGTACTGCCAAGCAGGGCAGGGCAGCGTACGCTTACCAAGCTAAGTCGAGCTGACAGGGCCATAGTCGCTAGGTACCGGCAGTCACACGGTTATGAATATCCCTATGTGCCGGAGCCCATCATGAGAGAGGTTGAGGATAACCGGGACAGTTGGCTTAGGGAGGCAGTTCAGGAGTACCTGCGGACCAAGTACGGTCGGGCGGGGTATCACAATGAAGATAAGATTAGTGAGCTAGTGCGTATATGGAGCATCGGGACGTGTATTTATATGCATGGTGTCACATACAAGCCTGAGCATGGTGCGGTTCAGTCGTTCGCAGTGACTGTCACTGACCACAATGGACGACGGCTTAGGAAGCCTGATCCGAGGCACTATCTTTAGGGTTTCCCATGTTGGGAGTACCCGGATTGTACTTACAATTACTACCTCATTATGCATGTATTCTATTGTTATGTGTGCTGTTTCCTAGGTGGTTCGCCGCAGGATGGTACTGCTAAAAGATAGGTCCAAGTGGGGACCATTGGATTCCACCATAGGGAGAGTGTAGCCCCCTGTAAACAGCTCAGGCTATACCTATCTTCCTTCTACTGTGGTAAGTCCTGTTAAGATCAGGTGCCAGTAATCATTATGGGTTTTCCCCCTTCATAGCTCTAACCTGAATGGTAGATGCTGGCCTGGACTCTGCTGCAGGCGTGAGCAAGAGGGAGGTTCTGCTGACACCAAGATGGGAGGGGCTAGCTCTATATTTAGCAGCCCACTCCGGCGAGTAATTGGTTCTTCCTCCTTGCTGTGAGCCATGTTCCTCTCTGATTGATGGTTCTTCAATAGAGATACAGTAGTAGCGTGAGAAGAGTTCGAGTGAGCAGTAAGACCAAGAGTCTAGAGCTGCTGAGTATTAGGCCGTAAGCCACGAGTCCTGCGGAACGGTCCGAGGAGTATCAGGAGGCTACGGGCTCCCCGGCGCAGCATGCCGGTTGAGAGCGAGAGGAATCAAACCGATCAGCGTCTATAAGTAGAGCTGATAGAACCATAGACTGGTGGACCAATGCCCTCACCCCGCTGCCAGGGGTGATGGGAAGAGAATTCAAGACCCACCTCGAGGCTAACCTCTGGGATGGGCCACGGGGTATTGCTGCCCTAGCTCAGACCATCCTGTCGGCCGAGTGACTTGGAGGGAAGGAGAGGAGGAGGTCGTGGGAGTTGAGCAGGTTGTACTTGGCCCTGGCGATTGATGTGTGGCTTCTGGAAGCCTTATCGTTGGGATATCGTTGCATTGTCAAATAAAGAGACTGTTCTGCACCCGTAAAGACTGTGTGTGATTTGGAGAGTATAACCCTGGGACCCGAGGGGTTCTTCTATACCGGTCCTATCCCATTACCCTGGGAGTATAGAAGATGGAGGCTCTGCACCACTAAGATAATATGGAGGCTACTACCCCAGAAGCCCGGTCATGGCTCCCCCACAACATCGCGGGAAGCTCAACCCTCCTGTTCCTCACAGGTACGCACCACACCGCATGTAACCAGCCCCCATGCACCCCTCACACTCCCGTAGAGACTGGGGGGGGGGAAACAGGGTTACACACACATACATACAGAAGCACGCGGATGCACACAGATGCACAGATACGCGCACAATCAAATACACACAGACACACACAGACATACAGTCATGCACACAGATATACATACACACACATACTGTACAGAAATATATACACACACACACACACACAGACATACACAGTGATGCACACAGATACACATACACACCTACATTTTTAGGACTGTAGCAGTGAGAGACGGAGCAGACACAGAGATACAGTGACACATGAAAAGAAACACACAAGATACACTCAAAAGGAATATGAAAAGTGACAGATCTAGTATAACAAGTGACAGACATACGCAGGGTTAATAAGAAAAGAGACAGTCGGATACACACAGAGAAGTGATCATATAGATAACCTGTATCGGTGACAGACTTCAGGAGAAGTTACAATAAAAGCCAGACACACACGGGTAACAACGTTTTATTTAAACACCTGGAATCTTGACCCTCCACCTGCAGTTTGGGAAAGGCTGAGGTTTTTGGATCTGTGTGTGCGGGGTTTGCTGAGTCTGGGGAGACTCCTAAATGTTCTTTTGTGTGACCCCTAAATGTTCTCTTTGTGTCTGGGAAGACCCCTAAATGTTCCCCTGTGTCGCTCGCTTCAAAATAACCCAGAAAAGTAGCCTTGAGCACTCGGTGACAGGGCGCTATACCCAGAGGGATTAGGCTCCCCCTACCTGTGAGTGTGGACTGCGTCCCCCCTGGCCTCTCTCCCCCTCTGGCAGCAGGGCTGACGTGGCAGGGGGAAGGGTCAGGGAGGTTAGAAATAGACAGAGGCAGGGGCACGGGGTCAGTCTGCACCCGGGCATGAGATTCCCGCCCACCCTGCCCTTTAATGTGAATACTGTTAAATATGTTGGTTGTACGTGTTTAAAATAAAAAAAAGGAATAAATAAATAACTAGAATTTATACTGAGTTTGTGTTAGTAACTCCCTTAACTTCTCCAACAGCTGCTAAGTTCCCCTTTGGCGCTTAACGTGTTAGAAACAAGTGTCACTATTTCTCTGCATTCATTTGCAGGTCATTGGAAGAGTTGCACAGTGACAGCAATTTGTACACTCACCATCTTCCCCCGAGCCGGCTCCTGGCTGAATACCGCCGGCTCCTCCTTTTCAGCCATTGTTTGCTCCTCCTGGCTGAATTGCGGCTGCGGGCTTATCCCCTCTCTGCCTCCGATCTGTATGAAGGACAATGCTTTTAGAGATATTCTGGGCCCTTCCAACTCCTCCATCGGACCCTTCCTCTCCCTGACCTTGCAGCGCACAGAATTACCTGCTATCATGCCTCTCAACGTACCATGGTAACTCATTCTGAACATACATGTGTCCTTTCTATATGTTACACAGCTTGAATGACCAGGGCTGCAGACAGCTTTCTTGAGACCCAGGACTAGAGCTTCCACCGGGGCCCCCCACCCACGTGTCGGCAACCTTGCGAGAACCCCCTCTCTCCGTTTTCTCTTACACTGCCCCCTTCTCACACATCACCTCGCTCTCACCCCCTCTTAAACTCCCACTGTCACTCTTTCCTTTTCATACCCCCAGACCCAGTACCCCATTATACCCACCTCCCCAGACCCAGTCCCAAGTCATACCCCCAAGCCCAGTTCCCCATTATACCCCTATCCCAAAGCCCAGTACCCCCTTATACACCTTGCCCCAGTACCCATGATACCCCTCTCCCCCAGGCCCAGTACCCCGTTATTCCCCCCTCCCAAGACCCATAACCTTTAATACCCCCAGGTCCAGTACCCAGTTATACCCACCTCCCCAGACCCAGTACCTGTTACACCCCCTATATTGGCCCAGTACCCCATGATACACCCCTCCCCTGGTTCGGTACCCCATTATACCCAGGCCCTGAACCCCGTTATACCCCCTCCCCAGGTCCAGTACCCCATGCTACCACCCTTCCCAGGCCAAGCACCCTATTATAAATGAGGCCCAGTACCCCATTATACCCCCCTTCGCCAGGCCCAGTAACCCGTTATACCCCCTTTCCCAGGCCCAGCACCCCGTAATACCCCCTCAACTGGTCCAGTACCCCGTTATACCCCCTCCCCAGGCCAAGTACCCTGTTATACCGTAACGTACTATTCTATAAATAGTGTCCTGTACAACAGCTAAAAGTAATGTATGTGCGGCTGATTCACAGCTCAGCGATTCCCATTTACCTGTAAAGCGCTACTTCCACCTTCTTGTTGAGGGGTATTCTCCGCCCATGCCTGTGATACAGAGGATAGTAATGTGAGCACGTGTATTCCTCACTGATAAGCATGTCCTGGTGCTGTATGGGAGGTTTGATGGTTAAACCAATTGTCCACAGCAATTAAACAGTAACAATCTACGCAACGTTGCTTCGCAATCTTAGCAACTTTTCGGAGTAATAGACCCCTTCAAGGCCCGTTTTCACGTCACACTAAGGGATAGTGGTACTTCCTTTTAATTAATCCTATCTAAGGAACCTGAATGGTCCATTTGACTCTCCCTTGCAGTCACATATAGGGGCCTATGCTAGTAGCCTTCATAAAGGTTCTATAACGCTGGTTCTATTACGCCGGAGCAGAACTGCGTTCATTTGAGGCCCGGGACACCCTGCTTCCTGAGATACCGGCCCTGTTATAGGGTGCATGTATCTCCTATGCATTTAAATGTCTTGTGTCACATGACCGTGGGATTTAAATGCATAGGAGATACTGGCAACCCATAACGGGGCCTGTATCTCAGGAAGCATGGGTTCCCGGACCTCAAGCCAATGCGGTTCTGCTCCGGAGACCTCCTGCTCACACGCACTAGTATTACATTTTTTATTAAAACAGCTTCATTTCCTTAGTGTTTAGCCGCTAAGGCAATGAAGGGATTCAACCTCAATAGCCTGTTTATTGAAGGCAGAGGGGGTGGATGAAGGGGGTAGTAGCCCCAGGGAGGGTAATTAGGCCTGCCTGGAAGGTTGCGGGAGGAGTTAACCTGCGGAACCGCTATGGTAATGAAGGGGTTAACCAGTGCCGCTAGCACACGGTAGGCCTAAACATCCATCCTTGGGGCAACTACCCCCTTCACCCAATCCCTCTACTCACAATAAAGAAAAACACACAACAACCCTACTACCCACCTCCTCTACCCCCAACAACACCCCCCCGCCCCCCAACACATACAGTACAGTAATGGGCAAAGTTACTATTATCGAAAATTGATAATAGTGCATTTGCCCATTCTAAAACCAAAAATTAGCGTCATGAAGTCACGTAGCATCCGATTGCCATGGCAACCCGGTGTTATGATGCCGCGCAGCCATTTTCACTGCATGTGGAGGGGGAATTGCAGAAAAATAACAGAGAATGTCGGAGTCGCCACCACCGCACAACACCACCACCCGGAGATTGACAACGGCAACCCTTATCCTGAGGTAAGTGCCCATAACCCGGAGTCTCCGGGTCAAACCAGGAAAGGTGGCAACCCTGGCCAGTATCCATATCTGGATAATAGTTATTTTGCCCATTACTGTACTGTATGTGTTGGGGGGGGGGGGTTGTTGGGGGTAGTAGGGTTTTTGTGTTTATTTTTCTTTATTGTGGGTAGAGGGATTGGGTGAAGGGGGTAGTAGCCCCAAGGATGGATGTTTAGGTCTACCGGGTGGTATCGGTTAGCCGCTAAGGTAATGAAGTTGCCTGAAAGTGCATTTTTCATGAATCTGATTCATGCCGGGGGCCTCCTCCGGTGCTGATATTAATGTGTAATCTGATGCCGGGGGTCTCCCTCTCTCGCCACCGCCTCAGAAAAATTCTCCCTCTCTCGCCGCCGCCTCAGAAACTTCTTGGCAGTTCCATGCCAACTTTTAAAGGCGAGGAGATTTTGGGAGTAAATCGCCATTCTAGATCCTCGATGAGCCTCGGGCTACTAGAATTGCACCAGTTAGAAAACTGGCGATAAGTGGCTTATCGCTGCTCACTTGGCGATTTGTTTTTGACGGCTGAAAAAATTGGCGATTCAACCCACTTATCGACACTTACTGAATTGCTGTAGGCATTTTGGGCCGATAACAGCTAAAAAGCCTTGATAAGTGGGTTATGAAGGCTACTAGCATAGGCCCCATAATCTCCTATAGTCAGTAACAGCACACCTTCTGGAGGTCACATGGGAACGGGCCTTGAAGGAGTCTCTTACTCCGAAGCGTTGCCCCCTATTATAATCACTGGTTGCTGTTTGTGTTTCCATAGTTGTATAGTGTTTTCTCCCTGTATTAGTCCTGTACTCCTCATTATTTTTCTGTACCATTTATTGGTGATTTGCTGTATAATACATCTTTTCTTTGCACCTTTCTCTTCATGTTCTGGCATTTAGGTGGCGGATGTGCACTGCAATTCTGTTGGTATATCTTATGGCTTTCAGATACCTTATAGCAGGGGTGCGCAAACTGGGGGGCGCTACATTTTCCTGGGGGGCGCGGGCGGTTGCAGAGTCCCTGCGCTCTCCCCCAAAGCATTTAAATGAAATACCGAGGATCGCGTGAGGCCAAGGTAACTCACTTATCGGGATTCAGATGCATGGTCTGACGCGTCGCCATGGCAGCGTAACGTCACATGACCCGTCGCCATGGCAACGCGGTCTCAAATACCGCTGCGGGGTCACGACGGGACGTCACATGACCTGGCGGCGTCATTTGACACTGGAAAACGAGATAAGGGGAGGGGGTTGGTGCTAGCACCGGGGGTAGCTAGCAGGGGAGGCGAAGCTCAAATAGTTTTCGCACCCCTGCCTTATAGTATACTGCGATTTATTTTAGTGTTCCTTTACACCGTCTCATCAGTATGATCTGGGTAGTTACATTTGCAGCAGTTAGGCTCATTATAGCTAGTTCTTCTGTGTATAACTTACACTTATAACTATGCTGTGAGTGGTGTACTATAGATTGTGTACTGATGGCTATCGGTATGCATTTTAGGCACTTGATTATGCATTAAGGTTGATAGCACAGATTGTGTGTTGTACGTTCCTCCTGTTATCATTGTACAGCTTTATTCTAGATGTGTTGTTTATTAAACTCTATTCATTTAGAATACAAGTATTACTTTATTTCGGGGGTCTTAGTTGCCTCAGTGATATTGTTACTGTTTGAGTGCTGTGAACAATTGGTTTAATTGTATATATTGCTGGAGGAATTAGGGATTCCTCATGTACACTGGCACCGATTCTCATCTTTGGAGAGTGAGGGGGAGAAGGAGCATAAGGGGGGGGAGAAGGACCATAAGGGGTGGGGGGGAGAAGGAGCGTAGGTGGGAGAGTGTGGGGGAGAAAGAGCATGAGGGGGAGAAGGAGCGTAAAGGGGAAAGTGTGAAGGGGAGGGGGAGAGTGTGAGGGGGAGAAGGAGAGTGAGGGGGAGAGTGTGAGGGGGAGAGTGTGAGGGGGAGAAGGAGAATAAGGGGCAAAGTGTGAGGGGGACAAGGAGCGTAAGGGTGAGAATGTGAGGGGAAGGAGTGTAAGGGAGAGAGTGTGAGGGGGGGACAAGGACCATAAGGGGAGAGTGTTAGGTGGGAGAAGGAGCTTAAGGGGCAGAGTGTGAGGGGGACAAGGAGCGTAAGGGTGAGAATGTGAGGGGAAGAAGGAGCGTAAGGGAGAGAGTGTGAGGGGGGAGAAGGACCATAAGGGGGAGAGCGTGAGGGGGGAGAAGGAGCGTGAGGGGGAGAAGGAGCGTAAGGGGGAGAGTGTGAGGGGGAGAAGGAGCGTAAGGGGGAGAGGGTAAGGGGGAGATGGAGAGTGAGGAGGAGAAGGAGAGTGAGGGGGAGAAGGAGAGTAAGGGGGAGAAGGACATAAGGGGGAGAGTTTGAGAGGGAGAAGGACCGTAAGGGGGAGAGTGTGAGGGGACAAGGAGCGTAAGGGGGAGAAGGAGAGTAAGGGGGAGAGGGTGAGGGGGACAAGGAGCGTAAGGGGGAGATTGTGAGGGGGAGAAGGACCATAAGGGGGAGAGCGTGAGGGGGGAGAAGGACCGTTAGGGGGAGAGCGTGAGGGGGGAGAAGGAGCGTAAGGGGGAGAGTGTGAGGGGGAGAGTGTGTGGGGGAGAAGGACCGTAAGGGGGAGAGTGTGTGGGGGAGAAGGACCGTAAGGGGGAGAGTGTGAGGGGGAGAAGGAGCGTAAGGGGGAGAGGGTGAGGGGGAGAAGGAAAGTGAGGAGGAGAAGGAGAGTGAGGGGGAGAGTGTGAGGGGGAGAAGGAAAGTAAGGAGGAGAAGGACCGTGAGAGGGAGAAGGACCGTAAGGGGGAGAGTGTGAGGGGGACAAGGACCGTAAGGGGGAGAGCGTGAGGGGGGAGAAGGAGCGTAAGGGGGAGAGTGTGAGGGGGAGAGTGTGTGGGGGAGAAGGACCGTAAGGGGGAGAGTGTGAGGGGGAGAAGGAGCGTAAGGGGGAGAGGGTGAGGGGGAGAAGGAAAGTGAGGAGGAGAAGGAGAGTGAGGGGGAGAGTGTGAGGGGGAGAAGGACCGTAAGGGGGAGAGTGTGAGGGGGACAAGGAGCGTAAGGGGGAGAGTCTGAGGGGGACAAGGAGCGTAAGAGAGAGAGTGTGAGGGGGGAGAAGGAGCGTAAGGGGGAGAGTGTGAGGGGGACAAGGAGCGTAAGGGGAGAAGGAGCGTAAAGGGGAGAGTGTGAGGGGGAGAAGGAGCGTGATGGGGCGAGAGCACAAGGGGGAAAGTGTGAGGGGGAGAAGGAGCATAAGGGGGAGAGTGAGGAGGAGAGTGTGAGGGGGAGAAGGGGAGGGGGAGAAGGAGCGTAAGGGGGAGAGTGTGAAGGGGAAAAGGAGCGTAAGGGGGAGAGTGTGAGGGAGAGAAGGAGCGTAAGGGGGAGAGGGTGAGGGGGAGAAGGAGAGTGAGGGGAGAAGTAGAGTGAGGGGGAGAAGGAGAGTGAGGGGGAGAAGGAGAGTGAGGGGGAGAAGGAGAGTGAGGGGGAGAAGGAGAGTGAGGGGGAGAAGGAGAGTGAGGGGGAGAAGGAGAGTGAGGGGGAGGAGAGTGAGGGGAAGAAGGAGAGTGAGAGGGAGAAGGAGAGTGAGGGGGAGAAGGACATAAGGGGGAGAGTTTGAGAGGGAGAAGGACCGTAAGGGGGAGAGTGTGAGGGGACAAGGAGCGTAAGGGGGAGAAGGAGCGTAAGGGGGAGAGGGGGAAAAGGAGCGTAAGGGTGAGTGTGTGAGGGGGACAAGGAGCGTAAGGGTGAGAATGTGAGGGGGAAAAGGAGCGTAAGGGAGAGAGTGTGAGGGGGGAGAAGGACCATAAGGGGGAGAGCGTGAGGGGGGAGAAGGAGCGTAAGGGGGAGAGCGTGAGGGGGAGGAGCGTAAGGGGGAGAGTGTGTGGGGGAGAAGGACCGTAAGGGGGAGAGTGGGAGGGGGAGGAGCGTAAGGGGGAGAGGGTGAGGGGGAGAAGGAGAGTGAGGGGGAGAGTGTGAGGGGGAGAAGGAGTGAAAGGGGGAGAAGGACCGTAAGGGGGAGAGTTTCAGAGGGAGAAGGAGCGTAAGGGGGAGAGTGTGAGGGGGGAGAAGGAGAGTAAGGGGAGAGTGTGAGGGGGACAAGGAGCGTAAGGGGGAGAAGGAGCGTAAGGGGGGGAGTCTGAGGGGGACAAGAAGCGTAAGGGAGAGAGTGTGAGGGGGGAGAAGGAGAGTAAGGGGAGAGTGTGAGGGGGACAAGGAGCGTAAGGGGAGAAGGAGCGTAAGGGGGAGAGTGTGAGGGGGACAAGGAGCGTAAGGGGGAGAAGGAGCGTAAAGGGGAGAGTGTGATGGGGAGGAGCGTAAGGGGGAGAATGTAAGGGGTGTAGTGTGAGGGGGAGAAGGAACGTAAGGGGGAAAGTGTGAGGGCGAGAAGGAGCATAAGGGGGAGAGTGAGGAGGAGAGTGTGAGGGGGAGAAGGGGAGGGGGAGAAGGAGCGTAAGGGGGAGAGTGTGAAGGGGAAAAGGAGCGTACGGGGGAGAGTGTGAGGGAGAGAAGGAGTGTAAGGGGGAGATTGTGAGTGGGAGAGGGAGTGTAAGGGGGAGATTGTGAGTGGGAGAGGGAGCATAAAAGGGGGAGTGAGGGATGAGAGAGACAGGGTGACAGACAGGGGGTGAGGGTTGGGTTCCCCAGAAATTCAAAATCAAATTCTGGGGTTCCCTAACCATAAAAAGGTTGAAAACCACGGTGTGTGTGTGTGTGTTCACACGGCATTCAGTATCCTTGTACAATATGCGTAACATTGGTCATTGTGTGCTATTTTTCAAATATACTTTTGAAACTAATGTAGGGGTGTGCTGTGAGAGTGTCCGGAGGTTCCGCGGTGGCCCGATAGCACAGGGCGCCGCCATGTTGGTAGAGCATTGCGCAATACCCCTGCGCGGCCGGAGGCACGAAGAGAGTTCGCGCATGCGCAGTGTAAAGCGCGCGAACGGCTGGCCAATCACCAGGAGGCTCTGCAGTTAAACTACAATCCCCATGAGCCTCAGCAGAGCCACCTGACACCAGGGAACGAATAGGAGTGCAGGGTTTGCTGGCAGGCAGGAAAGGGAAGCGTGGGGGAGAGACCACGCTAGCAGAGGGCACCGGAGGAGCTAGGGGAGAGGTCGTGTGTGTGTGCAGGGGGTCAGTGACCCACCTGCGTAGGCCAGATTTCCCCTCAGGCCCTGTGCAGACCCTGAGTCACCCTTAGCTTGTGGTGCTGTCAGGGAAAGCCATAGAGAAAGATACATTCATTCCCTTACTGTAGCAACAGATAGGGACACAGTGTTCTTCTGGAGCTGCGGTGTGTGAACAGTGGTTTGGGCTCAAGCTGCTGGACATCCCCAACTCGTGAGAGACTACGCTGGATCGGCGGATCGTTTTTGAAGTCTGTTACGGGCTGCTGGAGTAGCCGGAAGGTATTTAATAAGTGCACCAACACGGTACCTTCAGGCGCTGATCCCGCCTTGGGGGAGCGTTCTTTGGGGACACTAGGTTGAGTGACCAAGGGACTGAATTACACATTGGACACGGTGTGGGGTGCACGCGGTGGTGGGAAGCGACATTACTCAATGAGTAGAGTGGCCAGGCCACTGGTGTGTAATTACTGAATATCAGCTATACATGTACTGTATTATGTGTGTTATTCCTGCTAAGTGGATGCTAAGGTTTTGCGATTACTTATTAGTAAAAGGTTACAACGTTGAGGCTTGTTATCATTATTCTTACCTTGGGGAATCTTACTTATTGGGGATCCTGGGTAAGTGGAGGCGCTGCCAAGACCATATTGTTACCCCAGGCTCCCCATTAGCGGAGGCCCAGATCTCGCTGAGCAAGCAGGTACATACAGCACTAGTAGTCGCTCTATATCAGCAGGAAAGAGGGCTACACTGATATATATATATATATATATATATATATATATATATATATATATATATATATATATGTTAAGTTATGGTGAATAAAAAAAGGTGACAAAAACCCTCCACAGAAAAGCAAATAGCAAATGGATATATTACTGTATGCTCATTTGCATGTCTTAGACAGGTCTGCAACCCCGCCTTTCACCATTATCACCCAGTACTTCCACTGCAGCAAGGGATTCTGGGAAATGATATGCAAATGAGCACACAGTGCCACTTTTTGCTTCAAAACCACTTTAAACATGGTTCCCTATAGGCTTAAGCTTGCTGCATGGTCACAGTCAGGGTTAAGATGCATAGCCAGCAAAGTGGGTTTATTTACACACACAAAAGGAATATGAAAAGTGACAGATCTAGTATAACAAGTGATAGACATACGCAGGGTTAATAAGAAAAGAGACAGTCGGATACACACAGAGAAGTGATCATATAGATAACCTGTATCGGTGACAGACTTCAGGAGAAGTTACAATAAAAGCCAGACACAAAGCCAGACACACACGGGTAACAACGTTTTATTTAAACACCTGGAATCTTGACCCTCCACCTGCAGTTTGGGAAAGGCAGAGGTTTTGGGATCTGTGTGTGTGGGGTTTGCTGTGTCTGGGGAGACTCCTAAATGTTCTTTTGTGTGACCCCTAAATGTTCTCTTTGTGTCTGGGAAGACCCCTAAATGTTCCCCTGTGTCGCTCGCTTCAAAATAACCCAGAAAAGTAGCCTTGAGCACTCGGTGACAGGGCGCTATGCCCAGAGGGATTAGGCTCCCCCTACCTGTGAGTGTGTACTGCGTCCCCCCTGGCCTCTCTCCCCCTCTGGCAGCAGGGCTGACGTGGCAGGGGGAAGGGCTAGGGAGGTTAGAAATAGACAGAGGCAGGGGCACGGGTCAGTCTGCACCCGGGCATGAGATTCCCGCCCACCCTGCCCTTTAATGTGAATACTGTTAAATATGTTGGTTGTACGTGTTTAAAATAAAAAAAGGAATAAATAAATAACTAGAATTTATACTGAGTTTGTGTTAGTAACTCCCTTAACTTCTCCAACAGCTGTTGAGTTCCCCTTTGGCGCTTAACGTGTTAGAAACAAGTGTCACTATTTCTCTGCATTATTTTGCAGGTCATTGGAAGAGTTGCACAGTGACAGCAATTTGTACACTCACCATCTTCCCCCGAGCCGGCTCCTGGCTGAATACCGCCGGCTCCTCCTTTTCAGCCATTGTTTGCTCCTCCTGGCTGAATTCCGGCTGCGGTCTTATCCGCTCTCTGCCTCCGATCTGTATGAAGGACAATGCTTTTAGAGATCAGGACAGTGATACACAGCACACACTGGACAGCAAGAGAATTTTTTTGCAGGGTGCAACGGACTAAGGAGAACCCAATTGCTCCAATCTTATACTATATTAGTGAAAGCACTGTATGCCTGCCTGCCTGCCTGGCTGCCTGCCTGCCTGGATGTCCGGTGTCCCTAGGGGAAATCTGATTGGTCCCTTGGCCCGCCACCGCACACCTCTCATTGGCCTGAGGTGGAGTGACGGGCCAAAGGACACACAGGGACACACACACACACAGGGACACACACACACAGGGACACACACACACACACAGGGACACACACACACACAGGGACACACACACACACAGGGACACACACACACACACAGGGACACACACACACACACACAGGGACACACACACACACACAGGGACACACACACACAGGGACACACACACACAGGGACACACACACACAGTAGGGGGGGTGTACATTAGCACCTATTCCTCTCCCCGTGTCTCCCGCGCTTTCAGCCCCCCCCCCCCCCGCGCCGCTACAGTCAGCGGGGGAGCAAGTGCCCGGGACACAGCGGGGGAGCGGCCACAACAAGCTGCCTCCCGCCTCAGATCCACGTGGGAGCTTCCGGACGGGTGAGTGAGCGGCCTTCACCTCCCCTCACCCCCCTTCACCTCCCCTCACCCACCCTTCACCTTCCCCTTCACCTCCCCTCCCCCCCCCGGCGCCGCTACAGTCAGCGGGGGAGCGAGCGCCCGGGACACAGCGGGGGGAGCGGCCACAACAAGCTGCCTCCCGCCTCAGATCCACGTGCGAGCTGCCGGACGCTGAGGAGCGGCCTTCACCTCCCCTCACCCCCCTTCACCTCCCCCTCACCCCCCTTCACCTTCACCTCCCCCCCCCCCCCCGGCGCCGCTACAGTCAGCGGGGGAGCGAGCGCCCGGGACACAGCGGGGGAGCGAGCGCCCGGACACAGCGGGGGAGCGGCCACAACAAGCTGCCTCCCGCCTCAGATCCACGTGCGAGCTGCCGGACGGGTGAGTGAGCGGCCGGACGGCTGAGGGAGCGCCGGACGGGTGAGTGAGCGGCCTTCACCTCCCCTCCCCTCACCCACTCCTCACCTCCCCTCACCCCCCTTCACCTCCCCTCCACCCCCTCCTTCACCCCCCCTCCACCTCACCTCCACCCTCCCCCTCCCCTCCACCCCCCACTCCACCCCCACCCCTTCACCTCCCCCCCTTCGCAACACCTGCCCCCCCTTCCCACCACCTCCCCCCCTTCCCACCACCTTCCCCCCTCTTCCCCCCCTTCCCCCCTCTTCCCCCCCCTTCCCACCACCACCTCCCCCTTCCCACCACCTCCCCCCTCCTCCCCCTTCCCACCACCTCCCCCCTCCTCCCCACCACCACCTCCCCCCTCCCCCCTCCTCCCCCCTCCCCCCCACCACCTCCTCCCCACCACCTCCCCCCTCCTCCCCACCACCTCCCCCCTCTTCCCCCCCCCTTCCCACCACCTCCCCTTCCCCCCTCCTCCCCCCCTTCCCCCTGCCTCCCCACCTGAGGCTGAGTGAGCGGCCGGACGGGTGAGTGAGCGGCCGACGGGTGAGTGAGTGGCCTTCACCTCCCTTCACCTCCCTTCACCCCCCTCCACCTCCCCTTCACCTCTCCTCCACCCCCCCCTTCACCTCCACCCCCCCCCCCCCCTTCACCTCCCCCCCTTCGCACCACCTGCCCCCCCTTCCCACCACCTCCCCCCCTTCCCACCATCCCCCCCCCTTCCCACCACCTCCCCCCCTTCCCACCACCTCCCCCCCAACCCCCCCTTCCCCCCTCCTCCCCACCACCTCCCTCCCTCCTCCCCCCCCTTCCCCCCTCCTCCCCACCACCTCCCTCCTCCTCCCCCCTTCCCACCACCTCTCCCCCCACCACCTACCCCCCTTCCCCCTTCCTCCCCACCTCCTCCCAACCACTTCCCCCCTCCTCCCCACCACCTCCCCCCCTTCTCCCCTCCTCCCCACCACCTCCCCCCCCCTTCTCCCCTCCTCCCCACCACCTCCCCCCTCTTCCCCCCCCCTTCCCACCACCTCCCCTTCCCCCCTCCTCCCCCCCTTCCCCCTGCCTCCCCACCTGAGGCTGAGTGAGCGGCCGGACGGGTGAGTGAGCGGCCGGACGGGTGAGTGAGTGGCCTTCACCTCCCTTCACCTCCCCTTCACCCCCCTCCACCTCCCCTTCACCTCTCCTCCACCCCCCCCTTCACCTCCACCTCCCCCCCTTCGCACCACCTGCCCCCCCTTCCCACCACCTCCCCCCCTTCCCACCATCCCCCCCCCCTTCCCACCACCTCCCCCCCCTTCCCACCACCTCCCCCCCAACCCCCCCTTCCCCCCCTCCTCCCCACCACCTCCCTCCCTCCTCCCCCCCCTTCCCCCCTCCTCCCCACCACCTCCCTCCTCCTCCCCCCTTCCCACCACCTCTCCCCCCACCACCTACCCCCCTTCCCCCTTCCTCCCCACCTCCTCCCAACCACTTCCCCCCTCCTCCCCACCACCTCCCCCCCTTCTCCCCTCCTCCCCACCACCTCCCCCCCCCTTCTCCCCTCCTCCCCACCACCTCCCCCCTCTTCCCCCCCCCTTCCCACCACCTCCCCTTCCCCCCTCCTCCCCCCCTTCCCCCTGCCTCCCCACCTGAGGCTGAGTGAGCGGCCGGACGGGTGAGTGAGCGGCCGGACGGGTGAGTGAGTGCCTTCACCTCCCTTCACCTCCCCTTCACCCCCCTCCACCTCCCCTTCACCTCTCCTCCACCCCCCCCTTCACCTCCACCCCCCCCCCCCTTCACCTCCCCCCCTTCGCACCACCTGCCCCCCCTTCCCACCACCTCCCCCCCTTCCCACCATCCCCCCCCCTTCCCACCACCTCCCCCCCCTTCCCACCACCTCCCCCCCAACCCCCCCTTCCCCCCTCCTCCCCACCACCTCCCTCCCTCCTCCCCCCCCTTCCCCCCTCCTCCCCACCACCTCCCTCCTCCTCCCCCCTTCCCACCACCTCTCCCCCCACCACCTACCCCCCTTCCCCCTTCCTCCCCACCTCCTCCCAACCACTTCCCCCCTCCTCCCCACCACCTCCCCCCCTTCTCCCCTCCTCCCCACCACCTCCCCCCCCCTTCTCCCCTCCTCCCCACCACCTCCCCCCCCTTCTCCCCTCCTCCCCACCACCTCCCCCCCCCACCACCTTCCCACCACCTCCACCCCCCCTTCCCACCACCTCCACCCCCCCTCCCCCCTTCCCCTCCCCCCCTTCCCCTCCCCTCCCCCCCTTCCCCCCTCCTCACCACCTCCCCCCCTTCCCCCCTCCTCACCTCCCCCCCCCTTCCCACCTCCCCCCCCCCTTCCCACCTCATTGGTCCCTTGGCCCGCCCCCGCACACCTCTCATTGGCCTGAGGCGGCGTACACACACACACACATGTACACGTACACACGTACACACATGTACACCTATACTCACACACATGTACACACACACATGGAGACATACACTCACACACGTACACACACACACACACAATGTATACACACACATGTATACACACACACGTATAGACACACACGTGTATACACACACACACGTGTGTGTATACACACACACACACGTGTATACACACACACGTGTATACACACACAAACATGTTGTATACACACAATGTATACATACACACACATGTATACACACACACACACATGTATACACACACACACACATGTATACACACACATGTATACACACACACATGTATACACACACACACACATGTATACACACACACACACACATACAATGTATACACACAAACATGTATACACACACACACTATCCCCAGCACCACCACATCAGCACACCGGTATACCATGCTCCCCCAGCACACTGGCATTCTCGGCTCCCCGCCATTCCCAAACACCATCAGCACCCACACATCGCCACCTTTGCACCTCCCCCATCGGCACACCCACATCCGCACCCCCACATCAGCACCAAACCCTCCCAAATCAGCACACCGATACAATCACCATCAGTACAGCCACAGCAGCACTACCACCGCACATGGGCCGTGTGGACCACTCCCCACCCAAATGCCACACCCACACCACAAACATCCCGGGCAACGCCGGGGCTCTCAGCTAGTATAAGTATATAAGCAACACAATAGCCCAGCACACACTGTCTATAGATAATAGAACAAAGGAAAAGGATAATGCCAAAAGAAATGAAATTACATTTAATGTATAACACAAACCACCATAAGCAGAGCCACATACCCTACA